>NC_142931.1:91422173-91439673 GCF_046866305.1 Octopus bimaculoides | reverse complement strand
TATACGACATAATGGGGAGCTGCCGTTCTTTAATATGTTGGCCTGGTAGTTCTTTGTAGGTAGGCATTGATCTTGGGCTGCTATGATAAACCCCTCTGTTTCTGATTTCAATCCAGAGGCCATTAACCATTGGTGGGTAAGGGCTTTGTCAATATCTGCATTATTCGCTCTCTTTGGGTATTTGCCATTGAGAGGTTTTCCATGCCATTTTTCAGTCATAATAGCTAAGGCAGCAATTTTAGCACGGGTTTTCAAGCGCTTAGCTTTTTCTGTAGGTGTTTCTAGTTCGTCTAATTCTTGAATTTGTTGCAATTGGAATTCACTTAGATATTCCTTTGCCTGTTTTGTTACTGAGTAAGATGCTTTCTTGCTTTCATATTTTAAGACAAGTTTTAGCATCCAGTCCTCAGAGTTTTTCATATAGGTGTCTAGGCCAATTGTGGCTACCTTCATTGATAATGCCAGCTGTAGTAGTCCTCGACCTCCCTCTTTTCTTGGCAGATAAAGACGTTCTATATCTGCCTTAGGGTGGTGCATTCTATGCATTGTCAACAGTTTTCGTATTTTTCTGTCAACCTTACATATTTCAGTAATTGACCAGTTAACGATGTTGAAACTGTAAGTCACGACTGGTATGGCTAGAGCATTGATCGCTTCGATCCTGTTTCTCGCGTTCAGCTCTGTCTTCAGTATTGCTCTCACCCTGCGATAACATTCTCTTCTGATCCTTTCCCTCATCACTGAGTGCTTGATATTGTCCCCTTCAATTACCCCTAGGTATTTGTAGCTCTCCGCTGGTTCTAACTCTTTTATGACATTTTGCTGGTCAAGGTTCACATTAGATGTATTTGTCATTTTTCCTTTGATAAAGATAGCTTTTGCACATTTATCAAGGCCAAATTGCATCCTGATGTCATCACTGAATTGTTTAACAATCGCTAGTAGGCCTTTGAGTTGTTGGTCATTTTTTGCAAAGAGCTTTAAATCATCCATGTAAATGAGATGATTTATATTTTTATCAAATATTTTATAACCATACTGTGCATCATTGAGCAATTTTGAGAGCGGTATTAGGGCTAGACAGAAGAGGAGTGGTGATAGTGAGTCACCCTGGAAAATGCCACATGAAATTCTTACATCTCCAGCATTTAGAGATTCATTGTCATTGTTCAACATCAGTGTGGTTCTCCATGATCTCATACTTACAGATAAAAAGTTTCGCAGAGTAGGAGCTATTTTATACATTTCCAGACATTTCCTAATCCAGCTATGTGGTAGGCTATCAAAGGCCTTTTTATAGTCTATCCAGGCTATTGACAAGTTTTTGTGTCGCTTGTGACAATCTTCTAAGATCATCTTATTGTATTATTATTATTATTATTACTGCTATTTATATTATTGTTCAAATTCTCATTTCTACCTGTTTCTTTAGACTTAAGTATTTTAAGGTTATGTGCTGCTATTATTTGTGCCATGTTCCTAGTATTTGAAAATCCAAATCTAATTATGTATGTGTTGATAATCTTACCATAGTGTGAGCTCCTTGGGAAGTGTCTACCTATCACCTCTCTAAACTTAGCTATCAGGTTACTCTTGATATTTCTCCCAAATGGGATTATGAGCCAGATTTTATTATCCTTATTATTATCCTCATGGTTATTAATATCGTTTTTAAAGAATTTTAAGTTACCTATGTTGTGTTTATGGGGGTACCTTGGTTTATTTAGTTTATTTTCTTTGTGTTTATTCCTATTATTATTATTATTATTATTATTATTATTATTATTATTATTATTATTATTATTATTATTACTGCTGTCAGTTATTTCAATTCCGTTGCTGTCATTTTCAATATAGGAGACCCTTTCTCTATACCCTGCCTTATTTAGTGCTGCATTATAGAAATTAGCTTCATTATTAGATACCCTATTGTTAGCAGATAATTTGGAGAGTCTTAAAGATATATTTTTAACTAGATTTTCTATGATAGCCCTAGGATGGTTACTTGATTTATTTATATACTGTAGGTTCGTTAGGGGTTTGTGGTATGGTCTATATGTTTTATTCTTAATATCTAATGTTACGTCTAGGAAATTTGCCACTGAGATATCATCTTCGTAAACTATACCCATCCCCATTCTGCTGAAAAATCTAGTCAGCTTACCCTTAATTCTCTGTAGTTCCTGGTTTGAGCAATTCCTAACATACAACAGGCAGTCGTCTCTATACAAACCCCACCTAACCCTAGGGAATTGATCATTTAATTCATAAAGGATAAATGATCCCACCATATCAGCTATTTGGGCTGAGTCGGAACTCCCCATGGGGACATCAAAAGCCCCAGGGGTATCTTTTCTTACCCATATCTTATCTTTAAAGCTAATGAATGATTTCCTTGCTGCCGTTATCACTTTAAATTCATCTCTAGTAAGGCCTGCCTTTTTATGGAAGAACCACATTGCCTTATTTAGTACTATTGGGTTAATTGATCTATAAAAGTTAGCTATATCAAATTGGATAAATTTTGTTTCTTCTTTATGCTCAATTGATCTAAACCAATTAATTACTTGGTCTGTACTAGACCATAATTCTAACTTTAACTTAGTGGTTATTGTGGGTAGATAGTTATTTATAATGTTCTTGCTTAATATTCCTATGTCCGTTCTCGTTGGGCATATGAGTCTTAGTGATGGCTGTGTCCAGAAATTTACTTTATGGTCCTTGAGTATAAATCTTGGTTCTCTTGGTACCAACGGTTCTGTCCTATCGGTCAAGTTATACTTTTCCATTATTTCTTTAGTTTCTATGTTAGCTTCCTTAAGTACTTTCCTGTTTGCTATTTTATAATTCTTCTCAATTTCTTTCTGCAGTAGGTTGTTGTAGTTCTGTTTAGTCAATTTATATATGTTCCCTGTTTTATCTGATTTTACTAGGACCTTTTTACCGAAAAGGTTTTTTCATACTGAGCTACCCGGCAAAATTGTTAATTATTAATTTTATTACTAATTGACGATTCCCTGCCCTGCATATCTATATTTTAATAATAACTCTAAGGTGAATAGTTAAACCGCAGGAAGTTCGTACGGGTCTCTTTCCTATGCGGGACTATTTCTGATGCACACTGAATTGAATTCATTAGGGCGAGGGATTTTGAACTTACTGGCCGATAAATTTCTTAACGTCTTCCTCACGTGGTATTGATGTTCACATGGTCAAAATTAACGTGAGTTATTTAGACATTAACAAATTTATTAGAATATTTAGCTGAAGATCAGAATAGAGTATTCTTTACTCTTAACTGTGAAACGATCGTACTAAATTAACTAAAGGCAAGTGTTTTTTTACTCTTCTCTACTGTTTTTTGTTCTGTGTGTATCAAAAATATCGCTATCAATCTGGAGTAATAATTTGTAGTTTTGAAATCAGTAGTTCTTTGACTGCTATTTCTGAATTCTCAGTATGTTGGAGAAGCAGGTTACTGTCAATCCCTATATATTTATGATTATATATATATATATATATATATATATATATATATAAGCAATGTTAATTCTCTAAATGAAGTATTAACAGTAACTGCACGATAAAGTGTAGTATATTGCCACTTAAGCGTGGCTGACCCCTAGGGATGGATGTTACTGTTGCTTTTAGCCCCAGGAGGACATCTCCTCCAGCTGGCTTATCGACACACTACTGTGTCCTGTTTGCCAAGGGAAGTTATCCCTCCCATCATGATCTGTAGCACGAACGGACCCGGGTTTCAGGGTTATTTCCCTTCGTCGGCGTTCGATAGCCACTGATCTTTGATGAGAGAGATAAAACCTTGGCAATCTTATATCTACTTTTCCAGTGAAATTCTTCACTGATATCGAAAAGGTGAAAACAAGCAATGTTAATTCTCTAAATGAAATATTAACAGTAACTGCACGATAAAGTGTAGTATATTGCCACTTAAGTGTGGCTGACCCCTAGGGGTGGATGTTACTGTTGCTTTTAGCCCCAGGAGGACATCTCCTCCAGCTGGCTTATCGACACACTACTGTGTCCTGTTTGCCAAGGGAAGTTATCCCTCCCATCATGATCTGTAGCATGAACGGACCCGGGTTTCAGGGTTATTTCCCTTCGTCGGCGTTCGATAGCCACTGATCTTTGATGAGAGAGATAAAACCTTGGCAATCTTATATCTACTTTTCCAGTGAAATTCTTCACTGATATCGAAAAGGTGAAAACAAGCAATGTTAATTCTCTAAGTGAAGTATTAACAGTAACTGAACGATAAAGTGTAGTATATTGCCACTTAAGTGTGGCTGACCCCTAGGGGTGGATGTTACTGTTGCTTTTAGCCCCAGGAGGACATCTCCTCCAGCTGGCTTATCGACACACTACTGTGTCCTGTTTGCCAAGGGAAGTTATCCCTCCCATCATGATCTGTAGCACGAACGGACCCGGGTTTCAGGGTTATTTCCCTTCGTCGGCGTTCGATAGCCACTGATCTTTGATGAGAGAGATAAAACCTTGGCAATCTTATATCTACTTTTCCAGTGAAATTCTTCACTGATATCGAAAAGGTGAAAACAAGCAACGTTAATTCTCTAAATATATATATTATATGTATGTATGCCTGTATATATGTGAGATAATAATTTCACTTTAATAGTTTCAGTATTAATAGGGAAACTATTAAAGTGAAAGTATCTGACATTACAATAGAGAGATATTATTGTTTCACTTTTGACACGTAATACTGAAATAGTGGAAGATATAAGAGATTGCTCTGGGCTCGCATTAGGCAAAAAGTTGAAACGTTTTTGGCCCATGACACTATATGGACCCTAAATAAGGCATGTGTAAAATTTGAATGTAATCGGTTGAGTAGTTCTTGAGTTTTAGAGATTCACACAGACAGACAGACAAACACACATTCTCATCTTTATATATATAGATTACTGTGTATATGTGTATATGTATAACAAAAATGGTGATAATGAAGATGATATAAAGAATAATCTCAGGAAAAGAAATTCTAGTTTTGTTAATTTGTTTTTATAAAAATGAATCAAGATTATAAAACTAATTTGTAGTTATTGTTTTAAATTTCATTAACAATATAAATGAAAATTCTGGTTATAGTAAATTTATATAATTTTACTTGTTTCTTTCTGTAATTGAATTTGCAATAGATTCCGTTTCTGTTCGAGTAATTTTTTGGGATGAAATATCTTTTCGATGTCAGTATTCTTGTATTTGTGTGAAATGCTTAGAGGCAGATAGAGAATCGGTTCAACAAATGATTTGAAATTATAGATTAATGAAATTCAGTATGATGTTTCATGGTTATGAATGAATTGTGAAACTCGTCAAACGTATTTAACGGTGGTTGTTGTAGTTCATGTTGCTGCTGATGGTGATATGGATTTCTCGATTGCGCATAATGGAAAATTTCATTTTGTAATGTGGATATAAGTATAGTTGATTTAACTAAGTCAATATAATACAGGTACCTGTTTATCACACGATGAAAGTTAATATCAACCATTGCGGAGTATAATCTGAGAAACACTGGGTCCAGCAATAAAATTCGAAGTCTTACTCTCCATTTTGCTGCCATGTTCTCTTCTATCGTTACTTTATCAGATTACTTCTGTTTATTTTGTTGTAGCAATTTCTCTTCCAAAACGTGGTGTGTGTGTGTGTGTGTGTGTGTGTGTGTGTGTGTGTGTGTGTGTGTGTGTGTGTATGCGCGCGCATGCATCGGTAAGTGCGTGTCGGTATGTATGCAAATGCATATATGTCTGCGTTAATGCGTGTTTATGTGTGCATGTTTGTGTGTGTTTATGCGTGCGTGTTTATGTGTGTGCTCGCGTGTACTAAAAGACTTCTGTCACTGGTTACTTGGATAATTTCATTGAATTGTCTGGTCAGAATTTAAGGAAGATTGAGAGAGGACACGATCCCTTTTTTTGAAGTGAAGTGTACTACTGCAGTGACTGTGCTATATCACTCCCTTCTTTATTTCCAGTTTACTCCTCTTTAAAGTATGTATGAAAACGTTACTTATACTTTCAAATGTATGTATGTGTGTTGTTATTCAGTTTTATTTCAAGATTTCTTGCCAATAGAGAAAGAGTCACTTTCTAACCTAGATCCAGTATGTATTTATGTGTGTGTGTATACATACATGCATATATGTATATATATATATATAAATTATTTTTAGGGCAACCAAATCTTTTAGAAGTGAGTAGAAAAAAAACTAAAATAATCTTACTCCAAATAACAATCTCTTGTTACGAAGATAAAAAATAAATTTTTCAGAAAGTAAAATGTTCTTTCTGGCAAATAAAAATAAAGACGTATTATCTGAAAACGAATTTGAAAGATTTCCTAGTATAGACAATTATTGATTTTTCTGCAAAGACACTTGTGATTGACAAATTTAGGATTGACAATTATTGTTCCATATTTGAATGGCTTTCAAAATCTAAGTGACATCCATTTTCATTAAATTGAAGGCATCGACTTTAATGACGGAAGAAGATAATGGGAGACAGCAATTTTAAAAGATAAATATCCTTTTAGAAGCCTGTTATTGTAATGAGGTTATAGAAACGTGGTCAAAAATTAAATACAGAATGATCTGATGTTATATTTCTAATAGACAATAAATACGTAATTCTTTAAAGTATATAAGATTCAAATCAATTTTGGTTGATATAGTTTTTCACATTCAATATGTAAACAGTAATACGATGGAATCAATAACCATCGTCAAGGCAAAATATTGCCACATAAGTAATGTACTTTGGTTATTAGTTGTTATGTAGCTTCAGTCAGCCCCGTTTGAATAAACCTAAGGAATTCAGTTAGTCTGTCAAATGACCGGACACGATCCACATATCGAGTATTTACATATATCTCCATATAGTTGAGGATATGCTGCGCATAATAGTTTATTGCAGTAGTTTATAAAGCAGTATATCGTTTGAGGTGAAATGTTGCAGCTTGGACGCGTTGGGCTTATATCACTGTCCAGTCTTTTGCTGTTTGCTTGTAGATTATGGTAGAAGCCAGAGCAGAGGTGAAATATTGATATTGATACTATTTTCTGTGAATGTGCTTTTGTTTGTCTGGATGGAGTGTCTGACTAGTGATTTTAGGATGTTATTCTAAGATATTGTTAACGAATAAGATTTTCAAAGAAATTGAACATGTAGAGAAATGTATTGTAAGGCCGGAGCTTATTATCTTCGCATATGCATGTGGAATTTTCTTTTGAGTATTTTTTCGTTGTGTAGGTAGTGTAGCAGTGATTCGAAACCTAATCACTGGATAGTTGGTGAGACACCACGACCGAACCACTATAGTTTCACGTGATGGTTCTATTAAGGAACCTATCAGCGTCAAGCTATGGTGTGAGTTAATCTTCTAGAATCTTTTTCTTGTACCCTATAAAAGACCGCTTTTGATGCCTAAACTCTTTCCAGTATGTTGAGCTGGCTGAGCAACATGTATCTCCATTCTTTCCCGGCAGATGGCCCAGACAGACGGCCAAAACAGATGACAAAGAACCTCCGTCGTCATGAAGATAGCGCAATTGATTTCAGATATGTTGGGCAAATGGTAGATTGTCGTGTCAATAGCTTTCTGTAATCTCAGAGTAGAATCTCTCTTCCAGTCTGTATTTATTGCTGTTGTTAACTGTAAATGGATAACACAGTTTGTCTTCATGTGAAACAATAAATTCTTCTGTTAAATGTTCGTGGATGTCTTTCATTTACTTCTTCACGCAGCCAAGAAACATATTTCCATTCACTAACTCAACCAGCTACCATAGCTGCATTGACGAAATATGAATAATATCAGTATCAGTAGTATTTCCATCTGTTCTCATACATCTGGATGATGTGAAAAGCACTAATTTGGATTCTTGCTGGTTATAACATTTTTTTTGAAAAGATTGGGATGGTGAAGGTGGCTAAAGCATAATACACGGAGGACATAAATTGTTTTCGTATTAGTACTGTTGTTTCCTAAGTTTATACAGATATGATATTTGTAAGTATTCTCAGATCATTTGTGCGGTATTTTGCTTCTTTGACTCTGTGCTCTATGTATGCTGTGAGTTTTATAGAGGTGCTGTAGGTGATTTCTAGTATTTTTGTATTGTACTTGAGTATGGAATGTTTATATTATTGAATATGTTGGTTGTTTATATTTGGTGTTCTTTGGTGTTATTGGTAAGAAAAGAAATGATGATGTGGTAGGTTCTACTTTAAGTCTATTGTTTTAGAGGCCAGGTTTCTCGGTGATTGGGGTAGGGTTGGAGAAATTATACAACTGTATTCGGAGAAAACAAGCAGCTTGTAGGTATGAAGTCCTGTGTAAGAAATTACCTGTATGTAAGGTCAGGTAGGTAGAGGTTAAAAAGAGCGTGTAATCACCAGTACCAGAAATCATATTTTCTTGATGTACTGTTATTGTATGCAGAATAAGTTATGCTAACTGATTTTTAGGACGCAAAAGGTCTATATTGGAACATTACCTGGGAGAGAGATCTCGTATAGTCTCTAGTGAAATGCTGGTCAACATACTGAAACCAACATTTCGTACCAAACGCCGAGGTCTTGTCAAAGCAAATGTTATTGTTACACAACAATGCTCGTCCACACACGGCCTCCCACACCGTCGAAACCATTGAAAAATTGGGCTTCGAGTTGCTGGAACACCCTTTCGGACAATAACCTCTTTGGACCACTCAAAAACCTATTACGAGGTCGTCGATTTGCTACGGACGAAGTGCAGGAAGCATAAATGGCTGCGCGAACAGCTGGAAACCGATGGAATAAGCAAACTTGTGGATAACTGGAAAAAGTGCAATGGAAAGCAAGGAGATTATGTCTAAAAATGATGTAATTGTTCAACCCTGCTTTTGCGTTACTAAATTACAGAAACAAGAGCGTGTATAATTTTTGACTGGAATATCAGCAAAGCGTGTCAAAAGCGAGTGTAAAGAAGGCCGGTTAAGAAGTTAACATCGGACCACGTGTACAGCGAGGACTATTAGTCAGTTGCACCCAAACACACTATAATGTGCTTAGAATAGAAGAACACATTGAGACCAGAAACAAAAACAAATAAATGAAAAAATAAAAGATAAAGATGGGATTACCTGCTCATTCAAGATTAAGAGACGGCAGCGAAGACGAGAGCAACTGCAACAGCAGCATCAACAACAACAGCAGCAGAAAGACTGGTGATTCTGGTAAACCATTTGTATATTTTTTCCGATTATACTGCTATTGTCATTTTTTCTGTTGCTGTTTAGTACTAGGTTAGCTCTGATGAAACAGAGCTCTCTGTTTCAGATATTTGCGTCTAAGACGCTAGAATATGATTTCAGGGAGATTTGGCTGCATTCTTGAGAGAGTCCTTGCGTGCGCATTGTATTTAAAGCTATACGAGCCAACAGTAAGACTGTACGTTGCCATTTAGGCCTATTAGAAATAGCTGCCTTGCTTTTCATATCACACATTATGAAGTCTATGTTGTTTAGATCCGTATCAACCCTAACCGAGTATCTCTCTCTCTCTCTCTCTCTCTATGTATATACTTGTCAATCTATCTTTCTATCTATGTATCTATCTATCTGTCTGTCTGTCTGTCTGTCTAACGATCCACCAAACCATCTCTCTCTCTCTCTTTCTTTCTCTCTCTCTCTCTTTCTTTCTCTCTCTCTCTCTTTCTTTCTCTCTCTCTCTCTTTCTTTCTCTCTCTCTTTCTTTCTCTCTCTCTTTCTTTCTCTCTCTCTCTCTCTCTTATGTTTCTCTCTATGTATATACCTGTCTATCTCTCTATCTATGTATCTGTCTGTTTATCGATCCACCAAGCCATCTATCTATCTATCTATCTATCTATCTATCTGTATTTATTTGAAACGTTTTCCTTGACATTAACTCGAACTCGTATATATCACGTAACTGACACTGACTCCAACTGAGAACTCGTACAATGACTCTATTACTACTGATTTTCTTTATTCCGCACACAGGCCGTATCACATAGGAGACAGCACAAGGACAGACAGAATACAACAGTGGGAGACAAAAACACAGAACGACCGAATGAAGGAGGAACAATAATAATGAGGTTGAAACGGCTTGCCTGCTCCCCACTCGCAAGCAGTATCATTTAAATGTTTTTAGTCTAATGCTTTTAATAAGTTCTCTCTTTTTTTCTCCTTTTTCTTTTTTTGCATCATTTACTTACACTTTGTTTTCCATTTTATGTACGACAACAGGTCCTCATACTATACTACTGGCGGCAAGTCGTCGAACTCGACGCGTACTCCCGTTGGGTCTATTCTATTTCCGAACAGTTCTTGTAGTCTTTCGCATCTCTCGTTGTCAATAACAATTGCTTTGGTACTCTCTGGATAGTATTCTGTAGTTAGCTTTACTCTTATTACTGATTTCTTTTCGTCATTTTCCTCTCTATCTCTGTGTTTTTCGCATATGTTACCATACGCCATTTATGTTTTGGTTCTTTGTTATTTATTTGTTTCTGCAGTCCCACTTGTTTTTCTGCGTTGGCTTCCCTTGATGTTGTTGGTGTCTCATGTTGTGCCTCTTGTTTACTTTCCATCCTTTTCTTTAGCGGACTCTTTGGCGGTGAGTCCACGTCTTCTTTCCTTTTCACCACCGTATACTCCTCCTCCACTTTCTCCGGACACTTCTCACATACTGGGGCCGTCACTTCGGCATTTTGCTCCTGCTCGTCACCCTGCTGTTGCTGTTCCTTTTCACATTTATCGTCGTTCTTGGGACACCTTGCTCTCATGTGTCCCCTTACGCCACATTGGTAACAGGTTGGAGGTCTTCCCTCCACCACTACTCTCAATTTATCATTCTCTGGCAGTATTACCTCCTCCGCTATCTTGTGCAAGTCTTGTAAACTGACCTGGATTGCCACTTCGAGGCCGTATCCCAACTAGTTTACCTCATTTGACCTCATTACTTTCAACACTTTTATGTCGTCCTCCATATTATACAAGATGGATGCCACCAACCACGCCTCCTCACTCTCCAGGGGTACTCTGCCAATCCTTACTCTGGTCATTCGTTTGCCACAGTAAGATGGCTGAAGTACCCACTCTGGTGTCCTTAGCGCTACAGTGGAGTGGCTTATCGCTTTTTGTTCACTAGCGAAACTTACCTCCATTGTACCGTATTTCCTCCCCCCGTATAGAATGTTGTGAGGCTTTTTACCTCCTTCAAGCACTCCTCTATAGCCTCTACTGTGTCTATTTCTATTCTTTTTGTTGTTGTGGACAGCGTTCTATACACCACTGTCCGCTTCATCACGATCGTTGTTAAATTTTCCGGCGGTGTCAACCTCAAACTGGTTCCATCCTTCTCTATGAGTCTGTTGAATTCCTTCAACTTCCTCTGCTCCATCTTTATCACTCGTACCTGCTACATGTCAGCTGTCAACCTTCCAGTGGCTGAAGGCATAGCTGCCGGCTGGAACTGGTTCGCACTCCAGCCTTTGCTTTTTATCTACTTCACCCATAAATGGGGAAGAAAGCAATTACAATTTCACAGGAAAAAAAAAAAACACCAACAACAGTTCAACAATTTAACAATGAAAAAGATTACTGCTACTGAATTTCCTTTATTCGGCACGCAGGCCGTAACACAGAAGGGACAGCACAAGGACGGACAAAACACCACAGTTGGGACGCGAAACACAGAACGTACGAATGAAGGATGGATAATAACAATGAGGATGAAATGGCTTACCTGTTTCCCACTCGGAGGCAGTATCATTTAAATGATTTTCGTTTAACGTTTATAAATCAGTTCTTTTTTCCTCTGTTTTCCCCCTTTTTGCATCTGTTTTTACAGGAATTTCAAATTTTTAAATATTTACTTACTATTTTTCTTTTTCTTTTTACTCGACGTGTACTCCCGTTGGGTCTATCTTCTTTTCGCACAGTTCTCATAGTTTTTCACATCTCTCGTCGTCAATAACAATTGCTTTGGTGCTCTCTGGATAGTATTCCGTCGTTAGTTTCACTCTTATCACTGATTTCATTTTTGTGATTTTCTTCTCTATCTCTGTACCTTTTGCATATATTACATATGCCATTTATGTTTTGGTTCTTTTTAATTTGTTTGTTTCTGTAGTCCCACTTGATTTTCCGCGATGGCTTCCTTTGATGTTGTTGGTATCTCATGTTGTGCTTCTTGTTTACTCTCCTTTCTTTTCTTTAGTGGACTCTTTGGCGGTGAGTCCACGTCTTCTTTCCTTTTCTTCTTCCTATTCACCACCGTATACTCCTCCTCCACCTTCTCTGGACACTTCTCACATATTGGGTTCGTCGCTTCTTCACCCTGCTGCTGTTGTTCCTTTTCACATTTATCGTCGTTCTGGGGACACCTTGCTCTCATGTGGCCCCTTACGCCACACTGGTAACTGATATCGTTCTTAGAGGTACGTGACTGCTCCCATTGTAGTAATCTTATCTTCCTGCTGCTTCTGTTGCTAATTGTAAACAAATGTGACTGCTAATAATGAAATATCGTCTTCCAGAGGAATTATTAAAAAGTCTACTCAGAGACTCAGAGTGTTGCAAATACAATGAGACAATAAAGCTGACATGCGTTGGATGTAAAAATTAACAAAATTTCGCAGAGCTTTGCTTGTCATGTCAAATGATAATTATGTTTTCTTTATTAGTCACAGAGAGCTCGAAATGATACAATAAAATATAATGTGAGATGGGACAAACAAGGTGTATAAAAACGAAGGAATAGGAGAAAGGTGTAAAATGATTAAAGTGGGTAACAGAAAACACAATTACTGAGAAATAAATAAAAATGTAAACATTGTAACAAAGCACAATAATAGAAACATGATAAATTAAACCACGACGAATATTTTGACTTTTTGTTCACACACAAGTGAGAAGTGATTGATTAGGTCGGGTTAGTGTATTCTAGGTCTCTGACCGACCGTTATTACTCGTACTGATGCCATGTAGGTGCCTGTTAGCATTTTTTTTTTAATGGAATGAACGGGTTGAGGAAGATAACCAATATTTTTACAACATTATTTTTTCAGTTTTGCAACACTGTTCTACTAGTGTACCAACGTATGTCCTTCGAGTGTCTGTTATATTCCAACCCCAACAATCTTTGATTCAGTAACCAATACAACTACAGAATACACCAGCACCACATGTGATTTTTGTCCCTTAGATGTTGGTTCGATCTTCGAAGAATGCTGAACCTCAGTTCATGGTCCTCTCACCATTGCCTCCGGGATTACTCTAGAGGGACATTATTGTTGTTTTCAAGAGGCTGCTCCCCATCACTCGTTTTTGATGTTTTCTGTTAGTGCTTACTTCTCATTTTGGGGCACTGCTTCCTCTTTTCCCTATTGTGCTCAACTTTCCTCTGCGTCAACTCCCCCTCTTCACAAGACGACGGATTGATGCATAATGCTGTTCTAATTGACCGTCATCGATGACAGATGGGCATCCACTACCTCACGATCTTCAAGGCTCAGATATCCACTGCGAAATTGTTTAGACCATTTTCGAGCTGACCACTCATTGGTTATTTCCTCACCAAACGTTTCGTTGGCTTTTTTTTAATTATTTTCCATACCGGGCACACAGAGGGGACAATACAGTAAAATATGTGGGACATAAAGCATAAAATAAAGCAAAAATGTATGATATAATGCATGAAAACATGATTATGAAAAATGGAAATGGAACCACCCTCCCCACTTACGAGTAGCCTAATTCCCTACCTTTTGAACCCTTATCCTTCTAAAAGACCAATTCCCGTCTCCTCTAACCACTTATCATAAGTTGCGAAACCTGGAAGTGAGTTCCAGCTGCAGTCCACCTCCCAAGAACTATATCCGACCTTAAACGCAGGTATTCTCTCCTCCTGCTTCTTATCAGGTACCACACACTTGTGATACTCCTCAATATTATCAAACCCAGCAGTTTTTTTTGCCTTGGGGGAGGAGTTTTGAGCTTCTTTGTGTATGCTTGTCTTTTGATTTTGTGTCGGATGAGAATGAGTAGGCTTGGTGTCTGCAGGGAGAGGGTGGGTCTGAGAGAGTGTGGGTGAGATGGGTGTGGAATGGGGTTTACAGTTTAGTTCACTTGCCTTTTTCCTTTTTCTTCCTGTAACTTTTTCCCATTTTTCCTCTGTTTTCGCTACTTTCTCTTCTTTTTTTTTTTGGTTTTTTCCTTTCTGAAGCTCTCTTCTTTATCCTCCTCCATATTATCTTGTTGTTTTTCCTCTGTTTTTCTTGACCTTATCGTGCAGTCAGCTCTAATGTGGCCCTTCAGGCCACATTTAAAGCAGCATGGAACTCTTCCTTCCACACTGACTGTCATTACTGCTTCTTCCATAGTTATTGAATCGTGATCCTTTTCAACGTTTCTTTCGATCCCTGTACTACCATATTCAGTGATTGTCCTCTCCAGTTTACGCAATCCCTTTTCGTGGCCAGGACAGCATCTGCCACCCAAGCCACATCGATTTCTGGTGGGATTCCTTCGACAGTAATTCTCATTGCTCTCATACCTCTATACGTGGGGAAAAGCACCACTTCTTCACTCCGTATTGTCGCTGCCCGTTTCCTTGCTGCTGTTGCATTTTGAAATTCTTGACAAAAGTTGAATAAGTTGTAATGAAAACAAAAAAACTAGGTGGCTATTTTCCATTTTTTATTCAACTAAATGATGCAGTTACAGTTTTGTTTCACATTGTTTATCAATGGCATATGTACAGAAGATATGATATCGTGTAAGTTTCTTTATGTTACGACCGCCAGACTACTTCCGCTTGTAAGTCTGGAAACTCATATGCACGCACACTAATTAGCAGTAACAGTGCAGTCTTCGTGAAATTGTCATTATTCAGCAAACTCCATTTCTCCTTATGATCTCTAAATGCAAAAACCCTTATAACAGCTACATCTCTTTTGAATACTTTAAAATTGTACTGAATGCTTTTTCTTATCTATCCCTCAAGTTACTGATCCACAGTGCTTTCATTTGTCGTTATTTTTATTTAATATACCATCGCCTTCCTACATTCCAAGCTGTCTATGATTTTATACAGTTCTGAGATTCAGTCAGAAAATTATTCGATTATAAGTGACGTGTGGCTTTTAAAAAACAGTTTGCAAACAAAACAACCATTTCTACTTTAAGTTAGCTAACGAAAATCTCATCACATTCTGGCGATTTCTTTCAATCTTTTTTCACCGTATATACTTGAGAAACATCCGTTTTACTACTTGGAAACCCTACTAGATTAGTTAAAAACATAAGCTGTTCCTTTTAATTTTAAAATAAAACCGATATATCGCATTAAATAATTTTGTACAAAATCTTTATCAACTGTTATGCGCCAGTTTGTGACGTTAACGCATTCTTTGAAATCACTAAATTGGTTCACGTTTCTACCCTGACTTTTCATGCTCTGCAGTCACCCCCCCCCCCCTTGCGTTCACCAATTGTGTCAGAAGTGTCAACTGTGGATTAAAAATTGCTTGAAAGAACTAGCATCGTCTGTGTACTATGATTTGCTTTTTTCAGTGGTGGTGTTGATATACCTAGAATTGCAAAATAGTTTAATAGGTTTTTGGCATTTAAAAATGATATCAGATCGCTTTTTCTCGAGTTTGCAGTCTTGCTATCCACTTAAGTACTTTCGTGAATCTCATTGTTATTCCTCTTGGGAATAACAAAGAGTTAAAAATACAAAAAAAATTCATTATCCACAACAAAACAAAGCTAGATTATGGTAAGTGAATAAGAATGAAAGAAGTGCAGAATAGTTTTATTCAAGTCTCCAATTCAAGGATCAGATTAAAACTGAAACCGAAGTCTCCATTAGAAGAAAAGCTTTTATCACAAAAGCTAATTGTGTTTGCGGTTATCGGTTTGTAGAAATTGTTCTGTGGAAGCTGTTTAAATATAAAAAAAGTGCATAAAATGTTTTAGTGTTTCTTTAATTTCTTACATAACCTTTTAATTTGTGAGTACATCGCAAAAATCCATATACACAGTTTAGCTGAAGACAGTATCCACTTATAGCTATGCTAGATTGTATACTCAGCACAGCGGTTTATTGTCAAAAAAAGTATACTGCCCACTATACTACCAATATTCTAGGATAAATTGTAATTCCTTGGATTGGAGTCACTTTGCCACCTATTCTAAATCAGTGGTTCTCAACCAGGGTCCATATAGCCCTTGGGAGTACATATGAAATTTGTTTGGTTATGGGGTTCCACCAGAAGAAAATAGTAATCAAAGGGGTCCATAGGTAAAAATATGGTTGAGAACACCTGTTCTAAACGATAACTGCTAAATGTAAGAAATTGTACTACTTGTACTACTATGGACATTAAAAGAAATTTTATATAATAGTTAATGACACTTATTGAGCAAGAACACTGCAAGGTGTTCCTGCTTAACAAGTGGACTTCAAAACTTTTTGAGTTGGCACTCTAATTTACAATAATTCTAACGTGGAGTTTCGGAATATGCACGTTACCCTAATTTTTTCAAACATTTCCTCTGTTTGAAACTATCACTAATTTATAATAATAATTTTGACTTATTAAAAATCGACAAACATTATAAAGAGGAAAAAATTAAAAGTGAAAGAAACATTTTAAGATATTTGAAAATTCAATATTATACCAAAATATTTTAGTTAGAAATACAATAAGTTTTCGACTCAAAATATAAAATATTTGAGAAATTATTATTGTTAATGGTAGTTTCAAATTTTGGCACGAGGTCAGCAATTCCAGGAAGGGGATAAGTCATTTACATCGACCTCAGTGCTCAAGTGGTACTTAATTTATCGATCTCGAAAGGATGAAAGGCAAAATCTACCTCGGCGGAATTTGAACTCAGATCTTAGAGACGGGCGAAATGTCGCTAGGCATTTTGCCCTGCGTGCTAGCGATTCTGCGAAGAAGAGCAATGCCAGCAGCAGCAATAGTAACTACAAGTACCTATTATAGAGGCATTTATGAAGAGATTAAATTTTACTTCTTTTCATGTGGGTACAGTTCTTTTGATGTTTTTGTTTTTGTTATTGCTCTTTTTTCTTGTTTCGAGAAGAAAAGTAAATAAATAAAAAATTTCCTTGCGACAAATATATGACAAAATTGTTTTATATACATCATTTACTAGATTTGAAAAAATAATTCACTCATTAAAAAAGTTATTTCTGATGCCCCTAGATGACCCGATGTGGTTTGACCATGTCCACACTGGCACATTCGGCAAATTCAGTCGGTACTTGTCAGACGGTTGAAAACGTCTGAGCAAGTTTGTGAAACTTTTGCACTTCTAACAGCTAGACCCACACGATCACACGATCTAAGCACGTGTCGAAGATGACATCCCAGAGTCACCCATTAGCACTAAAGGTGGAGACGTTGGTCGGAA
>NC_142931.1:91372173-91417173 GCF_046866305.1 Octopus bimaculoides | reverse complement strand
GGAAAACACGTCTTTCCTGTAACAACCAGCACTTAGCCGAGGTAACAATCAAAAGAAGTATCTTCCAAGGAGACTCTTTTCACTTCTGTTATTTGTTATAGCCTTGATCCCACTTTCTGTAGTCCTACGTAAAATCAACGTGCACTATGAGCTGAGAAAGAACGGGCCTCGTCTCAACCACCTTCTCTTCATGGATGATTTAAAATTGTTTGCAAAAACAGCCTGAAATGCTGAGGCTAGTTGAAACTGTGAAAATGTACAGCAAGGATATAGAGATGGAATTCCATATCTCGAAGTGTGCGGTGCTTACTTTGAAGCGGGGGAAAGAGTAAATTGTAGGAGCATAGAATTGCCAAACAGTGAGAGAATGGAGGACCTGGATGATGATGGGTACAAGTGCCTTGGGATCCTGGAGCTGGACAATATCTTGCATAAAGAAATGGAAGACAAGGTCATCACTGCATATTTCAAGCGCCTTAAACCTCTCTTGAAATCAGAACTCAACTCAAGGAACCTTGTGACTGCCATCAACATATGGGCGGATGCTGTAGTCCGTTTTAGTGCACCCATCCTGAAATGGACACAAGCGGAGATTAACCAACTTGATCGCACTACTCGAAAGACAATGAGAATGTATGGTGCTTTCCACCCTAAGGCAAATGTACACAGGCTTTACATGAAGAGAAGTAACAGTGGACGTGGGCTGATTAGCGTATGGGAGTGCATCAACAGTGAAAAAAGAAACGGCAGAATATTTGGTAAACAGCATACAGCATACAAGACCTGCTACAGTATGCTGCTAATGCAGAAAGATTTAACAAAAATGGACTTGAGAGTGCTCATGAATTCCGATCAAGAACAGCCAACGAGAGAGAAGAAACCCTACTCCGCATGGAAACCAACAAATAAAAAGTTGGTTTCCACCGTGAAAGCAGTAGGAAGCATCATGGAGGTGGCTTAACAAGGGTGACATAAAAAAGAATACTGAAAGCCTAACCTTCACTGTCCAGGGCCAAGCATTGAATACTAACTCAGTTAAAAAGATTATATACCGTACAAGTGCAATGGACCTCTGCAGAATGTGTGGGAAGAGGGTCGAAAGCATGACTCGCATTGTTAGTGCTTGTGAAAGTCTTGCGCAGAAACAGTACAAGCGTAGACACGACTGGGTAGCCCAAAACCTCCACTGACTACTATGCCGTAAGTATGGATATGAGGTTACGGGTGCTTGGTACTAACATGCACCGGAAAAGGTAATGGTCGAAGAGGGGAAGGCAAAAATCCTCTGGGACTTTGACTTCCAAACAGACAAGATATTAGAACACCGAAGGCCGGATATAGTGACCTTTAGGAAGGACAAACAAGAGTGCCTAATGATTGACGTGGCAGTGTCAGGAGATCAACATATCATCATGAAAGAAAGAGAAAAGGTTGATGAATATGGAGACCTGAGAATTGAGATCGCTAAGATGTGGCAACCACGAGAGTCAAACAAAGTTATCCTTATTGTCATCAGAGTATTGGATTCAATACCACCGAATCTGAAAAAGAAACATCTGAAAACTTTAGAAATACCATACAATCTAGGTGTATTGCAAAAGTCGGCATTACTTGGAACTGCACGCATATTGCGTAAAGTACTGTCTGTCTGAGGTGCTTGTTGTGACTTGACAGCCAGTACAAACTCCTAGTAGACACATCTTCAATCAACAACGTCACGATATTGTATACTGTATGACGTCGATAATGATAATAATGATATTAACAATGATAATGAGGATGATGATGATCATGATGATGATATACATATGTATACATACATGCACACACGCACGCTCGCACGCTCGCACGCTCGCACACACACGCATACACACACACGCACACACACACACGCACACACACATACACTTAACTTGTAAGCATTGCTCTACTTAAATAACATTTTTCTCAATGTAACTTATTAGTTCAGCTATTATGTTCTGAATACCTTGGTAGTTTGGGGAAAAACAATTATAGCAGCAAAAAAAAAAAAAAAAAAAAAGAAAGAAAACAAAAAAGTTCTTAACAGAGACTTATATGATTCCAGTACACTAGTCAAAACATGACTGGAGCTGCGGTTCTGTTCAATAATGGCCAAAGATGAATGCCTTTTGTAATTTGTAAAGTATAGAGATGGAAAGAATTCAAGATGACATTTAACGCTACTAAGTCTGGAATATGTTTTTGGAATATTGTACCGCGGCTGCAGTTACAATTAGTTATAGGTTTGTCGAAGTCCTATAAAGTGGATCTGAAGTTGTTCTCTCCAGCAATATATATCTGACAGTAAAATATTATTGTTTGTACGGCCTATAAATAAATGTTTCACTTGGTTGCTTCTATGGATTGTAATCAATACTTATGCATTTTTGTAATTCATTCAAGTGGGATTGGAGCATAAATATTAAGTTGACAACAAGCACCTCAGACAGACAGTACTTTACGCAATATGCGTGCAGTTCCAAGTAATGCCGACTTTTGCAATACACCTAGATTGTATGGTATTTCTAAAGTTTTCAGATGTTTCTTTTTCAGATTCGGTGGTATTGAATCCAATACTCTGATGACAATAAGGATAACTTTGTTTGACTCTCGTGGTTGCCACATCTTAGCGATCTCAATTCTCAGGTCTCCATATTCATCAACCTTTTCTCTTTCTTTCATGATGATATGTTGATCTCCTGACACTGCCACGTCAATCATTAGGCACTCTTGTTTGTCCTTCCTAAAGGTCACTATATCCGGCCTTCGGTGTTCTAATATCTTGTCTGTTTGGAAGTCAAAGTCCCAGAGGATTTTTGCCTTCCCCTCTTCGACCATTACCTTTTCCGGTGCATGTTAGTACCAAGCACCCGTAACCTCATATCCATACTTACGGCATAGTAGTCAGTGGAGGTTTTGGGCTACCCAGTCGTGTCTACGCTTGTACTGTTTCTGCGCAAGACTTTCACAAGCACTAACAATGCGAGTCATGCTTTCGACCCTCTTCCCACACATTCTGCAGAGGTCCATTGCACTTGTACGGTATATAATCTTTTTAACTGAGTTAGTATTCAATGCTTGGCCCTGGACAGTGAAGGTTAGGCTTTCAGTATTCTTTTTTATGTCACCCTTGTTAAGCCACCTCCATGATGCTTCCTACTGCTTTCACGGTGGAAACCAACTTTTTATTTGTTGGTTTCCATGCGGAGTAGGGTTTCTTCTCTCTCGTTGGCTGTTCTTGATCGGAATTCATGAGCACTCTCAAGTCCATTTTTGTTAAATCTTTCTGCATTAGCAGCATACTGTAGCAGGTCTTGTATGCTGTATGCTGTTTACCAAATATTCTGCCGTTTCTTTTTTCACTGTTGATGCACTCCCATACGCTAATCGCAATCGCATTGTTTACAAGTAATATATATTTAAGTACGGACTAAGTAAGAAGGATATTGTAAAATTTAGAGAGAGTAATCGATACTGTATATTTGCAGCACAATAGCTAAGTGGTAAACGCTTTATTAATAAGGACAAGCGGATCGTTTCTGATGCTCGCTTTTAGTTTTGTTATAAATCAGCATTTTAATAAAAATACAGTCGCCTCCAAGAGAAGCCTGACTACCCTATCTACACAAAACAATTAATTACAAATCTACTCCTATGTACACTTCTTTTTCATCAGTTACTACACCCACAATATGGCCATAGGAAATGGAAGGAAAAACAGTGTCAAATTGGCGTGACGATCTCTCCGGCTCTCTCTCTTTCCACACACACACACACACACACACACACACACACACACACACACACACACACACACACACACACACACACACACACACACACACACACACAGAGGCGCAGGCGTGGCTGTATGGTAAGAAGTTTGCTTTCCAACCTCATGGTTCCAGTTCAAACCAATTGCGTGACATCTTGGGTAAGTGACTTCTACAGCCGCAGAGTGGATTTGGTAGACGAAAATCAAGAGAAGTCCATCCTTTATTTATATATATATATATATATATATATATATATATATATATATATATATATATATATATGTTGTTGTACTTGGGGATGGTCATATTGCCAGTTTAGCCATATATATATATATATATATATATATATATATATATATATATATATATATATATATATATATATATATATATATATCTACGTGTGTGTATCTTTGTGTATGAGTCAGTCCACCACCGCTTGACAACCAGCGATGATGCGTTTACGTCTCCGTTACTTAGCGGCTCGGCAAAAGTGACTGATAGAATAAGTACCAGGCTTAAAAAAAAAAAAAAAGAGTAGTGGTGTTGATTCATTCGACTAAAATTCCTGAAGGCGGTACCCTAGCATGGCCGCAGTTTAATGACAAACAAGAAAAAGCAATATATATATATATATATATATATATATATATATATATATATATATATATATAATACAAAGAATATATATGCATGTATACACACATATATGTATATACTTACATCTACATGTGTATATATATGCATATCAGGGTACAGGACGTTAGAACAATGAACTACAGACAACGGAACGAACACAGGAAAACAGAAAGCCACTTGGAATTATTCATCAGCTGCCTCTATTCTAACTAGACGTTTCGATATTGGTAAGTAGAGTTAGCGGTTATAATAACCGACCAAGGGATAACATATCCGTATATACTATCGGTATCAGTTACCCGCGTTATCTCTGGGCAAGGATATGCAGGCACACTATGCTCTTAGAGTACAGGTAACAACAGAATAAACACAGTTTATCAGGAATCAAATATAAATAATTAGAAAATGGAAAAAAACTCAGATCAACAAACAAAACAATTGGACCTCAACTAAAGCTTATTATTTAATACAAAACATGACATAACATTTATGTGACATAGCAATTCTTACGGCCGTTTCCGCTTCCGATGCATAATATTCTTCAATTCCTAGGACATTCGAACTAGAACACGGAGCTTCATCAGAGTTAATACAAAAGCGTCCAAAATAAACAAAAGGTAGAGGGAACAGGAAGAAAAACATGGCCTAGAAAAGTCTGGAAGCCCAGTATATTATAAACATCCAATCTCCCCCCTTAGGGCTTCGAACTCAGTACGTAAAAGAAAGATCTAGCAATGGTCTAGGGAAAAAAAAAAAATTCGAGTTATTTCAATATAAAGGGGGAACCAAGATGTTTAAACAAATGTGAAAAGAACATAGCATAAAAAATAATCCAAGAAAATTACTAACATGTCTATAAAAGGGCATTATACTATGCTAACGTAAATAACTCTAGTTGATATTTATCCCAAACCGTTTCAATGGATATATAAATTAGCAAATAAAAATGAAAAAGTAAATAAGTAAAGGGTGCGGGTGAGAAGACTATGATATAAGTGGTACGAGGCCGCTTATGTCCTTCTGTAGCATCGCGACATAACATAAATAATAGAAAAATAAATAAATAAATACGATTAAATGGATACAAAAAAAAACAAAAATCTTATAGCTAAGGGGAAGCAACTAGTACAGATATTTCATAAAAATAAACTGCTAAAACAATGTTGGAATTTACATCCTAGATAGCAAATATAAATCGAATGGTGGTAAAAATAGACAAATAATTAAATGTGTATACGTACTTAAGAAAATACCACCTTATAGGTATACGACAAAACAAAATGACAAAACCACTAACACAAGCGATTAAGATTTAAGACCAATTCACATGTTAAAACAGTTTACTAAAGATACTTAAGCATTGCATTATCCCTAAAGTTAGATAGTTTATATCATTAAATTTAATAATTTAAAAATTATATTAACCCTTACATGGGAGCAGTCAATGAATATAGTTTTCATATTCAAACAGTTTACTAAATATGCTTAATATGCATTACTTCACCATAAAAATTAAATTATTCATATTGTTAAATTTAATAATTTAAAAACTATATAGATCCTAAGTGGGTGCAGATATACTATTTCCACCAACAGATTATACTTTCAGTCCTACATAGTAAACCCAACTTGATCGCACTACTCGAAAGACAATGATAATGTATGGTGCACCTATAAGGTGATATTTTCATAAGTACGTGTACACATTTAATTGTTTGTCTATTTTTACCACCATTCGATTTATATTTGCTATTTAGGATGTAAATTCCAACATTGTTTTAGCAGTTGTTTATTTTTATGAAATATCTGTACTAGTTGCCTCCCCTTAACTATAATTTTTTTTTTTTGGTATCCATTTGACTGTGTTTATTTATTTTTCCTATTATTTATGCTATGTCGCGATGCTGCAGAAGGACATAAGCGGCCTCGCAGGAAGAGATAGCGGGGCGCCAATCAACCTCCATCACTAAAGAAAAGATTGAGCAAACTCGAGAAATGGTAATGGTGAACAGGCTAGTTATCCTCGCTGAGGTAGCTCATTCTCTGCAGATTAGTCATGGTTCTGCCTATCAAATCATCCAGAATGAGCTCGGTTTCCATAAAGTCTGTCCAAGGTGGGTGCCAAGAGAGTTTATTGCAGAGCACAAGCGCAAACGCCTTGAGGTCTGTCAACGTTTACTCGATCGCTACAACAACGAGGGCGCGGAATTTTTGCGCAGAATTGTCACAGGAGATGAAACATGGGTGCATTATTATGAGGCAAAATCCAAAAGACGGAGTTTGGAGTGGAAACATCCTGGCTCGCCAGCGACGAAGAAATTCAAGACTCAGTCTTCCGCGGGAAAGGTGATATTAACCCTTTTTGGGGACTCAAAAAGGCCTATACTGGAAGACTGCCTGGAAAAGGGGTATACGATCAACAGCGCAAGACACAGTGCTTTGCTGGCCAACAAACTGAAGGCATCGATTAGCACCAAACGCTGAAGCCTATTGTCGAAGAAAGTTTTGCTGTTGCATGACAATGCACGCCCACACACGGCCGCCCAGACCGTTGAAACCGTTTACCAATTGAGTTTTGAGGCACTGGAACACTTTGCTTACATCCCAGATCTCGCCCCTTCCGACTATCATATCTTTGGAGCACTCAAAGATGGTTTACGAGGTCGTCTATTTCCTACGGATGAAGATGTGAAGGAAACGGTGCATATATGGTTGCATGACCAACCGATCATCATCTTCTAAGAGGGAATACGTAAGCTTCTGGACCGCTGGACCAAGTGCATCGAAAAGGAAGGAGACTATATAGAAAAATGACGTACTTGTTTATCCCCCGTTTTTGTGTAAATACATTGAAAAAACAAGAGTGCGTATAATTTTTGACTCTCCCTCGTATATATGATATTTGTTTAAAAATATCCAGGTGAATGATATGTGCGTGGAACTCAGGTCATTTGAAAAAAAATTAAAAAATTAGAATTACAACAACTTGGTTTTCCTAAGGTTTAGGATCTGACTTTCACTTTTGTCATTCGATATTTAATACAATTTCGTTTGGTGGCCGGTAATGAATTTTTATTTTATTTTCTTAAGTTGTGTCTGCAGTCAACTTATTTGTCATTGACTTCAAATATTTCAGGTTGTTCTTTATCTTTGTTGTTGGTAGTGTTGTACTTATAATTGGACACACACGTGCACACATATATATACACGCACATACGTACATAAATTACTCACACGCTCATATATAGGCTTATCGTTTTCTCAAAGTTAAAAACAAGACTAAAGGAATTTGAAACCAGAACCGTGGGAATTGGAACCAGGATTAATGGGATTTGAAAGTGGGACTAATGAGAATGTAATGTAAGGTTTGAGGGGCTGCAGAATGTAGCGTAAGTTCTGAAGGGTTGGATATTAAAGGATTGGAAACCTCCCCTCACCATAAGTCAGAAGATTTGGGGATCTTTTAATTGCAAATTTTAACATGAATTCATGTCTTTTCTTACGTAAAGGAAGTTCTTGGCAAGTGTTAAGGTGATGCGTGTGTGCTGGTATGATGCACAACTTAGAGGCAATTGTACGTAAGCACCTCAGCGAATATCATCAATGTCTTTTCCAAGCTTTGTTTTTAATCAGTTAAATACGTTGTTCATGCTTTTTGTCTTGCGCCCCCGAAATTCTAGAAACAGTTGTCTCCACAAAATTCTACAATTTTTCCTTTCAACCCGTGATTGTTAATAATTGCGATCAAGGTATAAGTCAAAATCTTAGTCGCCTCACCCTGAAAAATATGCTTATCTAAAAGTTTGGCTTATGCCCTGTGATCAGGAATGTTGTATCGGAAAATGAAAGCTATCATTTTTGCATAATTTTGATTCGAAGCATCCATAGAAATTATCACGAAATTGGGGATATTTAGCCATTGGTATAAATTACCGCTTCACATTTTGTCCGCGCTGGACGAAATTTTAGCTCAAACAATTTTGAGACCAACTTTAAACAAAATTTTGATGTCTTGAAACTCAAGTTATGAGAAACGTTGTGAAAAGTAAAAGCAGCTTCTTTAGCAACAACCAAAAAGCTCCGGTCAGATTATTTTTGACTTCTAAAATATGAATCTTATCGCGACGAACTGGTAACAAAACTCGCTTTGTGCCTTTGATCTTTTAATCGGTCTTTAATATCCAACCGGTTTTCATGTGCCACAGGGAACTTTCGGAGTCAGTGATCACATTTTAATCTGTTCACATAAAGCTTTTATTATTTTAGAAAAGAATAATCCTTTTTGTGTTCTTTCATAGATGTACACACTCTTTCCAGCATTGTGAAAATAAATAGTTTGTTTTCAAATGAATCAGAGTAAAAATATTGTGAAATATGAAATATGTTTCACAACTGGGAAACGACGATTTCGGGATAAATTTATTGTCAATCATATCAGAAGAAAAATATGCAGTTCGTATCAGTGATAAAATATGATACATAGAATATTTTATTTCTGAAGAAACGAAAAAAATAGTTTTGTAAAGCACGTGTGTATGTGTATGTGTATACGTGTGTGTGCAAACCAAAAATATGTGAAAAACTCAAAATAGAGCAAGTATAGGCTTGCATAAGTATGTGTGTGAGTAGGAAAAACATTCGAGTTTGGTGTCAAAAATCCACCACTTTGTGTGGCTATCTTAGTTTAGTTGAGACAGAGAGTAAAAGATAAAAGACGGTTAACAGTGTGCCATACAATGAGTTGAATAGACCAAGCTCTGCGGCGTCTCGCAATTTCTTATGGAAATGAAGGCGAATAGGTTTATGGTCAGAGAATACCAAAGGATTTTGATTAATATTTACAACTTGACCCGGAAACGAAAATCAGAAAAAAATAGTGCAATGAGCGTAAAAACAATGTGTAGGAAACGAATATGAAAAAAAAAAACAAAAAAAAAACAATGCGCACAAAGTAACGGGAGGGTGCGCGCGCACACACACACATTCACAGTCACAAACCCCCCTTTTACATACCACACATATATTCACACAGAATTGAAACGCTGACATCACCCCTTCCTTTCTTATTCATGTATCACCCCTTCCTTTCTCATTCATAAACAAAAGAATATTATTATAGGAGATTATCTCGCTAACCACGGGAACTATGAAAAAAAATAAAAAGTCCAGCATCATCACCTATACATCAGTCTATACATCTGTGTTTATCAGTCTATACATCTGTGTATATTGTATAGACTGTGTTTATCAGTCTATACATCTGTGTCTATACATCTCTGTCATTTTTATTACAATATACAATCCTTTCATGTATCCTGCTTTTTAAAGGGCAACATTATAATTTCTGCATTATTGTTAGAAATTTCCTCATTTAAAGATAAATATGAAAGACGCCTCGAAATATTAACTCAAATTTGTGTAACAGCTTCAGGATGATTACTATCAAAATTAATATATTTCATATATATATATATATATATATATATATATATATATATATATATATATATATATATATATATATATATATATATATGGTGCAGTGTAAAAACTGTCGTCTAAATTACGCAAAAATGAAAATAACACTGACATCTCATTTTAACAGATATATTTACCAAAACTACATAAAAATATCTTGAAATATTAAAGAGTAAATTCATTCAATAAAATAACCATTGGCTTCAACCACGGCCTCCAGACGACTTCGGAATCTCTTGCAACTCTTCTGGTCGGTCTCCTTGCTTACGTTGGTGAATGCTGCCGTAATCCTTGCCTTCAGTTCATCTTTGGTGTTACAAGAAGTTTTGTTGGTCTCTCGCTCAGCTGCGTCCCACACCTAATAACCAAGGGGGTTGCAATGTGGGGAGTTAGGGGGTGATGTGGTTGCAGAAAGGTATTTTCAAAACAAAAAAACTAGGCTCGAATGCTTGCAATAGAGCGGATTCCGCTAAGGGCATCTAAGGCGCCAGGTAGAAATGCTCACCCGAGCGGTGGTTTAAATTTAGCACATAGTTATGTCATAGCGGGATTTTGAATGCAAGAGCCAAAACATATACTGCAAAGTGTTTGGTTTCGCAAATCTACTGCATTGGGTTAGTACTTTTTATCGGCGCCGAGAGAATGATATGCAAAATTGATCTCGGCAAGATTTGAACTTTCAACGCAAAGAATCTAAGCATATACTGAGAAACTTCTGTCTGACGATCTTTCCTATCTTAATGGATAAGCACTTTCCTCGAAAGAATAGGTTCTGTAAAATTTTTAAGAAACACTTTAAGAATTTCTTTCTGCAGTGCACCCAGTGTAAAGAAAATATTAGTAGGTAGGCCACACCTGAGAGAAAGGCAGTATGGTCCCGCAGAGGCAACATCACATCTCCTTAACAGCCACTGCAACACAGAGACTGTGCAAATGAAGCAGAGGTAATGTCAAAGAACTCCAACGGGAAGTCAAACATATAGAAGTGTATGAGCGTGACAAATGGTCTTTCAGATTCAGATTAAACAGTCATAATTCTCCCTTTAATATCCAGGAAAGACGCAATGTTACAGCCCTGGCTAGGCATGTATGATCATCGAAGGAAAGCGCCACAGTTTACAAAATCAAGTTGAAAATCTTGGAGATGTGCATACCTTATTTTCGCAGTAGCAAAAAATGCAGGCTATGCCTAACAGAGAAAAATATGTTAAAAAACTCACTCCACCTGGAAATCTATATACACAACAGAACAATATTTTCAGCCCTTATCCGCATGAGAAGGTACATGTTGGTTTATCTATGGGCCCCACCATAATTATAAATGCGTTTGTCGCTAGGTGATCGTTTGCTTCTTCGAAAACGAAGAGAGTTTCACTGAATTAAGAATTTACTCTGAATGGTGCTGAGTATATCTTGTTCGTCTTCGTTGTTCAAATGTATGGCACTGGCCAGTTTGACTTGTTATATTTATATCACACACACACACACACACACACACACACACACACACACACACACAATATGTATATATATATATACACATACACATATACATGCATACAAACATATATGTATGCATACATATATGCACACACATATACACACATATATATGTATAACGAAAGTGAGCGGAGCGAAATAATTCAGAGTGGCGAGTACAATGAATTTGAACAATAAAGACGAAGAAAATTTTTAATGAATACTATACAAGATGAATTCTTAATTGAGTGAAACTCTCTTCGCTTCGAGAGAATGTAAACAAACGTTTAGCGGCAAATTTGAGTCAGAGGTAATGACAGATTTGCATTTTCCACATGTACAAGTATAAATGTATATGCGTGTGTGTGTTTGTGTGTGTATATATATATATATATATATATATATATATATATATATATATATTGAAGATAAATAAAAATGAAAATGCTACTTTAAAAAAAATTTTTGGGTGTTTTAATTAATTTACATTACATGTTTCGTTTTTTTTGAAAAACCTTATCAAAAATGAGTATAAAATATGTGAGAAGAGAAGAGGGCTTTTAATAAAATAAAATTGAAATCAAAATTAAGAATAACATTCATAGTTTACTGTTATTTCTTGCATGCGCACGTGGTCCTTTCGTTCTGTTCTGAAGGCATGGTAATTTCAACTCGCTGTGATAGTAGTTACTACTATCTGTTTTTGTAAATTAAATAGTGGTCAAGACTTGTTTTCTAGGAGTGGTTGTCGCCGTTGAATAACCAGCAGCAGTAATGATAATAACAATAGTAGTAGTAGTAGTCGTCGTGGTGAAGTTGTTCCCTCTGTGGTTTTAATAGAAATTGGGTTCTTCGACCCCCTTTGTTTATTTCTTATGAATAACTTGCAAATCCACATATAAATATATCAAAATATATATGAAAGTCTCAGTGTTGCTAGTTTAGAGAATTTAGACTTGGTCGGTATTTTCTTATAAAAAATATTTCTTTGCTAATGCGTTCATTTTGGCTAGCATTGTCTTTGAATTTGTATAGCGGAAACGTTGTGAATTTGGGAAATTTGTTGTAAGCACATTCGTCGATGAGCTGGCTGAGAAGTATTTTCCTGTTTTCCGGGATCCTATTTTGGGTTTTGTGTACCGCCATTCTCTGACGTAGGCTGCTTTTAGTGTGTCCAATATATTGCCGTTTGCATCCAGAGCATGTAATTAGGTAGATCAAGTTCTCCGATGCACATGTAAAATTAGTTTTTATTGTGAAATTATGGCCTTGTTCTAATCGATGTTCCGATCCTTCTATTACGTTGACACAAATCCCACAGTTGGGTCTCCTGCATTTTTTTACTGTTGGTTTAGTGGTTATTGTTGAGTGTAATTTGGCCTGGGTTAAAATCTTTTTCATTGATTTTGGTTGCCTCTTACTTTTGATGATTGTATGTGTTTTGAGGATTTGGTTCATTTTTGGGTCTTTCTTGAGCAGAGCTGTGCTGTGCAGTATGTTGTTGAAGGCCTCATTGTTGTGTGGGTTGTGTGTGGAGATGTAAGGCAGGGTTTTTAACTTTTCTTCCTTCTTGGGTTTTGGTTGTCTAAGTTCTTGTGCATTTAATTTAAGCACTCTTTGGATCGTATTTTCGATTAAGGGCTGTGGATAGTTTCTATTTATGAGTGTGGATTTCAATTCCTGGAGTCGTGTATAACGGGTGTCTGCATCTGATACTATAGTGCATATTCTTTTGGCTAAACAAAATGGGATATTAGTCCTGGTGTGTCTCGGGTGACAAGAATCAAATGGTAGGTACTGTTTCGAGTCAGTGGGTTTATAATAGATATCTGTCTCTATCTTGTTCCCGACTTTCTTTATGAGGATATCTAAAAACGGTAGTTGTTGATTGTTGTATTCCATCGAAAATTGGAAGTTTTCGTTTATTCCATTTAGAAGTGTTTGGAATTCCTTGAGTTTTTCTATACTTTCATTCCAGAGGATGAAACAGTCATCGAGATATCTTTTCCAGTTATTTTGTATGTAGGTGGAAAAGGAGCTTCCATATTTCTCGAGTGTTCTCTGGTATAGTTTAATCTCGAGATAGCCCATTACCAGGTTCGCAAAAGAAAGTTTTTTTAAAAAGTGGCATTTTCATTTTTATTTATCCTTAATATCTACTTACTCATGTGGCACTTTTACAAATCTTTTCAATGTCCACATGATTCTTAAACATCCCTGCTTTTCGTACTTTCATGGTAGCTATCACCATTAAATTCTTTTTCTCCTCAATTATAGTATTCTATATTCTAAAATAGATGTAGTCCACATTTTTAGGGGCAAAGTGTTTTTAATCCATATGTATGCACATATGTTGTCGAATGTCGGATGCCTTCTCATATTTTTTCATGGGGAGTTGACTAGAAAGAGATTTAAGGATGTGATAAAAGCAGCCTTAAAGTTTTGGAGATAAATATGGAGAACTGGGAGGCTGAAAATCGTGCATTATGGAGAAAGATTGTTAAGAACTGATATGATGTCTATGAGGAAAAGCGAGTGGAGCACGCTGTTCTGAAGCGATTACTGCGTAAGTAAGACTCAAACGCAGCACCGGCAGAAATCCAGCTGGACATGAAATGCAATGTGTGAGGACGATTTCTTCTCTCAAGAGCTGGATTGGTCAACCACCCAAAGTCACACGAGTTGGAGAAATCGAGCAATTTGCAAGATAATTCTGTCGTCATGTCCTCCATGATACATTTGTAATGAATATGGATTAATTTTGCAAGTCAGCTGGTGGGCTGATCAGGCATGATAAAATACATGAGGTTACAACTCAGCCGGTGATGTCAATAGACAGACAGTTCAAGTGTCATATCTGTAAACGTGCTTGCAGAACGGAAGCTGGGTTGAAGAGCCACCTGCATGCACATGGTCATGCAACGTTCAGCGAAGAGACGGCTCTCTATTGACAAGAAAGAGCAATCGGCATATGTGGAAAGAATATTCCTTTGGTCAGTAGATAAACACTTCTTGCAGACATACAGGTACGGACGTTTGTTCAATAGGAACAACCTAAGGGTCTCCTTTAGTTGCGCACCCAACATGAACAGAATGTTGGCAAACACCCATAAAATGTGAGTAGAGGCCGGTTGCTCATGCAAGGAGTACAATGACTGCCCAGTGGTGGGGGATAATGCGAGGTTGAAGGTGTCGTATATGAGGCTCTGGTTGTATCCAGCCTTAACAACCAGAATAATAGCAGTAGCAGCTCATCCAACAACATTGATTTCAACAATGGCAACGGCAGAGGTGGCAGCAGTAGTAATGCATTAAGCGGCAGAAACACCAGCACCTACAACTACGACTGCAACATCAACACCAGCACTACGGCTGGAGATGATGACCACGCCAGCACCAGTAGCACTAGCGGAGATACTAGTCTCACGTCCAACGACAACACCACAACACCATCGGCAACAGCAACACCACCACTACGGCCGGGGATGACTACTGCAACGGCAACAGCAACAGCAGTATCACCGGACCCACGCTCTGTAATAACAACACCAACGATGGCTCCTACAAACACCAGCGACAACAACTCCAGGATCGGAGCCAACGGAAGATACACCAGCGGCGAGAACACAACCAGCACTCAAGTTCGGGGATACGTCGAGTCGGCCGAAACTGCCTTTAAGCGGCGTCTGTACAACCACAAGTCCTCTTTTAGGGTTCCGGAAAGACGTTATGTCACGTCCCTGGCCAGCCACGTGTGGCGCCTTAAGGATGAAGGAACTCCATACGAAATTAAATGGAGGAGCATAAGCAGTCAGGTTCCTGTATAAACAGGAGCGGACGATGCAAGCTTTGCATAGCAGAGCAGAAAAGTATCCATAAAAACTCATTGGACCCAAGGTCTCTCTTAAACTCAGGACACAAGATCTAAAGCCCCTGACCCAATTTCAAATGCTAGATACTGTAGGCGTGGGATTCCCCGTTCATCGATTAGGGCTGTAAGACTTGCCAAAGGTGGCAATTTCCCGTTCGACCTTTAGGTCCATAAGATTTGCTGACTGGACTGGTCAAAGGGCAATAACTCAACCTATTTAAGGCTCAGACAGTGTATATTCTTTTGTTTACAAATTAACTGACTGTAGTTGTTTTCTACATCCAATCTGAAGAGAGGGTATATGCCCTTAGCCATTAGAGCATAACGAGTTGTCTATAAAGCTAAGCACTTTATGGATGCAAAACCATTGGTTACTCTATGACCGGACATCTATTTAACTTCACGTAGAAATGTGTGTGTGTGTGTGTGTGTGTGTGTGCGTGTGTGTGTGTGTGTGTGTGTGTGTGTGTATATATATGTGTGTGTGTATGTATGTATAACTCAGAGCGGCCAGTAGCTTAAATTTGGACCACAAAGATGAAAAAAGCTATATTAAATACCGTACAAGAATGATTCCTGATATATTGAAGTTACCTTTACTGCGACAAACAGCAAACTAACATTTAGTCGCAATAACGACCGACTCCGAATGAGAACGGAAGATAATCTTAAAGAAGGAACAATTTTCTGGATTTTTTTCTGTCATTACGGAAAAGACAGTCTGTGTTTCTTGACCTTTCTTCGTCTTTGTTGCTTAAATTCATGGCGAATTTGAGTTGGTTCGTCCTGGCGTTTTCGTTGTAATTATGCAAATTAATTTCAGCCATAAATATCCTATTTTCTGTTTCTACACGATGATTTTTGCCGGGCAGAAGGTAAGTTAGAACAATTGCTGTGCTTCTAACGCTTATTGAGTTAGAAACACGTGTTCGCGGCTCTGCATTTGTCTCTACAAGGAAAAAAAAAAAAAAAAAAAAAAAAGAATCGGTGCTTGGAGAGTCAGAACGCACGAAGATGGAGGGTTTTTAAAAGCTAATGGAAATACTGGACTGAAAACATATTTTTACTTACATAACCATATTTAAATTCTAATTTAACACTTTTTATATTTCCAAGTTTCTTATCGTAACATTCATTTGGAAACTATTTTAAAGGATATTCAATTTACTAAATGAATTTGAAATCAACTGGGAAAATCGATTGGAAAATTTTTCACTATCTCTTTTCATTTTATATCACTCCATCTTCCTATTACGCCACAATTTTTAACTTCAATGGTTTTCCATTTCGTTACATTCTCAATAATATTTCCATTACACGTTTAATCTTTTGCTTAGTTAGAGGGGTTCAATTAAAATACTTGTGTTGTCAAATAACTGAGTTATAAACAACATAAAAGAAAAATCTATGATTAAAACCTGCTACAAACTAATAAAACTGGACTGATACAATACTTACTACTTTAAAATTTTGTTTAGTGTTTTTGGGTAGATATACAAGGACAACGAGCAAATCAATAAAGCGAGAATTTAGAGAGAATCGGATTTACTTCTTTTTTTTATTGATACCGTGATGTACGTACCCAACTTACCCGTCCACTACTATAGTAAGTTTGTAATAATTTTGTGTACCGGGTAGTCATATATATATATAAATGCATTTGTTTATTTTGATTCACTCTTTCGCGGTTGCGAAATCTTTACGATCTAACTGAAAATAATGGATTTTGAGCAATTTATTTAGGTCACTTCATGGTACACACATGTAGCTTTCTTACTATCTATTATCTCAACAATCGAATACCACAGAACCCCCTAGAACTAGTCACGTATGTTTATATTCTTCAAACAATGTAATTGGTAGCTATATAAATAAATATATATATATAAATATATATAAATATATATAAATAAAAAAAAGTGACTGTCAATGAAAAGTGAAAACCTAGTGGAAATCGACCTCATATATCCTTTCATATAACAGTAAGTGCATCATCAAAACTCCCCTGGCAGATATTAGCTCTTGTGTTAAAAACTTTATGCATCGAAGCAAAAATTAATTGTTTAAAAAACATTTTTTGTCTAATGTTAGTTTGAAAATTACTTTAGAAAGATAAAGTATCATTTCAATTATTGAGGCGATAGGTAGAAACAAAATTAGATTTGGGTTCCTAAAAAAATAATCTGAACGAATTAGTTGGAGGCCGATTACTTTTAGTAGTTGTGCCAGCGTTGTTCTAGCAGACATATAAGACGTGAGCGGTTTGCTGAACTGCTTTGTGTGATCTGTAACATAATTATACATAAAATTGGGGTTAAGTCCCATCATAAACATAAAATAAGTGTGATATGTGTTTATGTTATATGGAAGACGGGAATGAAAACAACAAACAGAAAACAACAAATAGTTTTAGATCTGACAATGTGAAGATAATTGTGCATATGTGTGTGTGTGCGTGCGTATGTATGTATGTATGTATGTATGTATGTATGTATGTATGTATGTATGTACGTACGTATGTATGAGTGTGTGTGTATGTATGTATGTATGTATGTATGTGTGTGTGTATGCGAATACTGCTTGCATCCGTTTATTGATATAAAGTATAAAATGTGTAGAATTTGGACTAGAATACCTTACGTGTCTCAGTGTGTATAGAAATGTAGATATATACGCTTGCTGAATACGACAGTGTATGTATTTTTTGTGTACACAGACAGATACATGAGAACCTGTATGTATGGATATTATATAGTCTTTTATCAGTATTCATCCATATTTTTTATTCTCATTTTACACTTACTGTCATATTTCACCACTATACATCGACACATTTGTAACTAATAATAAAAAAGTGCTAAATTCATTCCTCGTCTACTTATTCGTATTGTATCCATCCATTCATCCATCCATCCATCCATCCATCCATCCATCTACAGGCGTAGCTCTGTGGTAAGAAGCTTGCTTCCCAACCACATGGTTCCGGGTTCAGTCCCACTGCGTGGCACTTTGGGCAATTTGTCTTCTACTATTGCCTCGGGCTGACTAAAGCCGTGTGAGTGGATTTGGTAGACGGAAACTGAAAGAAGTCCGTCGTATATATATATATATATATATATATATATATATATATATATATATATATATATATATATATATATATATATATATATATATATATATATATATATATATATATATATATATATATATATATATATATATATATATATATATATACAAATAATATATGAGTATATGCATATATATGTACATGTATGTACATATCTTCATCTACATGTATATATAGATGCATATCTGGGTACATGACGTTGCAAAAAAACATGGACAAAATGATAAACAAGGTACAAAAAACACACAGGCCACATAGAGAACATATCCTTCATCAGCTGCCACCATTATAACACTGGCGTTTCGAAGAGCTAGGGCAGGACGCATCGTTAAAATGGCTCTTCCCACGGGCACAAATGAAATTTGTTCCATGGAGGATAGTGGCGGACGGAAAACAAGACAGGAAAACGAAACGGTGAAATAAACAAACAAAAAAGGCTATACAGCCAGACGTGGAAAAGTATGTGTATATTGAACGCTGTGAAGCACGAACTGGAAGGACGAAAATGTACGTGCGAGCTTGGGGAGACCAAGAAAGAAAAGAATTAGTAGCTGGACACATGTGACCAGCGAGTGGTAGGGGGAAAGAGTGGTAGAGGAAGAAAAAGGGGAGGAAGTAGAATATAAGTGGGCAACGTGAGATAGAGATAAATAGAGAGAGAGAGAGAGAGAGAGAGAGAGAAAGAGAGAGATAGCAGTGACAGGGAGAGGCGAAGAACAGTAGAAGGAAGAATGAGAAAGGGGGGGGGGGAGATAAATACAAAATAGAGAGAGTCGCGTCAGAAAAATAAAGTTCAAAACTTACTTGCAAAGACAACGCGTGCGTTCGATCATGTGATACAAATAATACATGAGTATATGCATATATATGTACATGTATGTACATACCTTCATGTACATGTATATATAGATGCATATCTGGGTACATGACGTTGCAAAAAAACATGGACGGAATGATAAACAAGGTAATGTGTGTGTGTGTGTATGTGTGTGTGTGTGTGTGTGTGTGTGTGTGTGTGTGTTTGTCCCCATCACCATCGCTTGATAACCGATGTTGATGTCCCAGTAACTTAGCGGTTCGGCAGAAGAACCGATAGGATAAGTACTAGGTTTACAAAGAATAAGTCCTGGGCTCGATTACTTCGACTAAAAAACTCTGTAAGGTGGTGCTCCAGCATGCCTGCAGTCAAATGACTGAACAAGTAAAAGAATAAAAGGATATGATATATATATATATATATATATATATATATATATATATATATATATATATATATATATACACATACATGTGTGCATGTCTGAGTGTGGCTGTGTGTGTATGGGATTTTTGCAACTATGTACTATGTCTGTATGTATGGATGTGTATCTCCAAGAATTCAGTTTTGTCATATATGAACATTAACATACTGCGTGTTTACACACACACACGCACACACACACACACACACACACACACACACACATACTTACATACTCAAACTGATAGCACAACATGAAAATTAATATACTGGACGTGTGTCTCCATATATGTCTTTGTGTGAAGCGAAGTGTGTGTGTATATATCGTTTCAGTCTTCATTTGTGTATGTGTGCTTGTCTGTTCATATAACCTATGTACCTATCCATCTGTATTTCTATCTGTTTACATGTGAATATGCATATACACATATACACATATACACACACCTACACTCACACATACATCTATCTACATAACAGCCCACTAATCATTCTACTCTACTTGTGGGTATGGGGGTATAATATCTACAACGTATATTTCCTATTTAGTACTGGGGATGTTTCATTTATGAGGACGTACTCCAGTATTTGTCTGAGTGTTGGATCCTTTGGGTGCTTGGATAAAATGCGGATGTCAAGCTGACCCAGGTTGCCTCTATGTTGGTAATGTATGGAGGACTGTTTTTTTGTCGTCATATTGTCTCAAACATTCATTTAGTCGTTTCGCAATGCTCCTAGATGTCTCCCCTATGTATGTCTCCCCTATGTATGTCTCCCTTATGTATGTCTCCCCTATGTATGTCTCCCCTATGTATGTCTCCCCTATGTATGTCTCCCCTATGTATGTCTCCCCTATGTATGTCATGTTCATGTCATTATAAGCCCCTTCTATGCATCTTATGCTGTAAACTACATTTCTAGTTCTACAGTTTAATGCTAGGGCTAATCCTACATACCATGCAGTTATAATTAGTGCATATGGTATTCTCAAAGGGGAATGCCCTACATAGTTGTGACCTGATGGCGTTCCCTGGCTTTTCAACAATCTTAATGTTGAGTTTGGTCTCTTTCAGAGCTTTCCTAAATCTCCTTCAGAGCTTTCTTAAATCTAAAGAGAAAAAAAGGTACACGCTGTAAAGGACGACCACCATCCCATACCCACCCACACCAACCCACACCCACTCCCTACAGACACCAGCCCTCTCCATGCCCTACCTGACATAAACACAAGCTCCAAATTTCCCCACCCTCGCCCTTGGAAAAATATGTTATAGTGACCTCTACAAACATGGTGGAGTGTTTGAAGAGGATAGATGAAGTGATGGAGAAGAAAAATTATGCAGGGGTGACGAAGGAAAGAAGCGAAGACGTGAGGCTGGAGGATATAAGCAAATTCAAGGAAATGATTAAAAGGGAGGGGAACGAAGTGAAGGTGTTCCCCCAAAGAAGTATTAAAAGAAAAAAAAATGAGAAAAACCACAATTTACAGAACATACTCGGTAGCCATCAGGAAGATTGAAAACATGACTACGGCTCAAATAGAAAAGGTTCGTAAACCAACATGGCAAGGAATTTCCTACAGAGCCAGAGGAAAAAATTTGGAACAGTGGAGGTGCGGTTTCGGGAGGTAGCTACTGCCAGGCTGCACTCAGCAACACATTTGAGAACTGATGAAGTGGTACTTCTATCCGTATACCTTGGGAGACGTGCTTCGAGGGTTAGGGTAGAAGACATACCTCCAGAAGTGGCTGTAGCTTGGTTAGTAGCTGCCATACTGTTTGGCATGGTGGAGAAGGTGGCGGTCCTCCAGGCCACCAGAACACCCCACAGGAACTGGCAAGGACAAAGCCTCGATATAGTGGTACAGGTTGCCGTTGAAGATATCGAAAATATGGTAGGGACAATTACGGTCAGAGATGCAACACTGAAAGTCAAAGTGAAAGGGAGGATTCCGCGGTGCTATAAATGTGGCCTAAAAAGACCACTTTAGAGCGGATTGTCCTCCACTACCTGTGAAGGCTAAGGAGAGACAAGAGAGTGAGAAAGTGGCTGGTACTCCACTACCCGTGGAGGTTGAAGAAAAGGAGAGTGAAGCGGCACCACAGATAAAGACCAGTACCAGCGTCGAAGAAGAGATGGACAATGAATGGGAAACAGCTGGGAAAAAGAGAAGAGAGACAAAAAAGGACGATCCCCATCCCATACCCACCCACACCCACTCCCTACAGACACCAGCCCTCTCCATGCCTACCTGACATAAACACAAGCACAAACACATAGGAGCCCCAAATTTCCCCACCCTCGCCCTTGGAAAAATATGTTATAGTGTACAGTGGAGACAATGAAGAAGTGTATAATGAAATAGACTCGTGGGATAGTGTTATAAAAGTGAATATATCAGGAGTGAAAGGGATGCCGAGTACCTTCGTTGTGTAGTGGCAGACCCAGAATATATATCAAGTTTAAAGGACTTTGAGGAAAACCATGACTATAAGTGCTGGGTCAAGAAATTGGTCTCCAGCTCAACGCCTTAGTAAGTAAGCGTTTATAATATTTTAAAGAAGCATAAAGTAAATATCCTTCGGAGCAATGGTAATTAGCTGTCGCTAATAACTGTATCATAAACAAGTGCTTTTTTTTTTAAAAAAAAAAAACGTTGTATTAACAGGTTCAATGAAGTCGCTCGGAGGTGGGGCCGAACGGCTTCATTTCATCTTTCATTATATTTAATTCATCCTTCTCGTTCGTTTTTTTTTTGTCCTCACCTTGTGCTGTCTCCCCTATGTACGGCTTTCATAGCTAATATAATGAAATAAAGAAGCTTGCTTCCAGTTGAAGACTTCGGTCGTATTTCTTTTGCGCTCTGTGAGTTGTCATTTTTATTGTTCAAATTGTTATTTATTGTAAACTGTTATTGAAAATTATTGTTGAAAGTTGTTATTGTGAAGTGTTGCCTGTTTGCAGGCTCTGTTGGACTATTTATTTCCTGGTATTCCGGGGAATAGTGAAATTTTTGTGGCAATTTGACATTTGTTTTGGATTCTTTAACGGAGTACATGCTATAATTCAGCCTTTGTAGGCATTGTTAAACTGCGCCCCACCCCCAAACGGGGGTGGGGTTTGAACAGTTGTTCCACTTGAGAGAAATTAAGTTTTGAACTGAAAAAAGGGAAGCGTATAATTTTTCTTTTGGAAGAAAAAAAACTGTCATCCGCCGTTTTTGGCTTCGTTGAGTTACGTCCCTCCCCCTGACGGGGTGTGGGATTTGAATCTATATTCTTTGTGAAAGGAAAACATTTTTTGAACTGTGTTTTTTGTGTTTCTTTTGTTAATTTATCTCTACTGAAATGTCGGTTGAGATATTTAGAGAGAAATGAGAAAAATTGGAGCTTTGGAGGTTAACCCCCCCCCCCCCCAAAAAAAAAATTATCAAGGGCTTCGCGGCAGTCGCTGCGATACATACTGAAAATCTGGAGATCCCATTTGGGGACCTCCAGGAGATGTTCAAGAGGATGTCGGAGGCGGAGGGCGATGTTAAAATATCCCCTCTCACTGATGCAACAGTGGAAATAAAAACAAGAACCATTATATTCAAAACATTTTTGCCCAAAGGAAAAGAAAATGGCACACATGGACCAGGATAGAATTGAAAAATGTCTTGCCTCAATTTGGAATGACATCATGTCTATCTCAAGAGGGAGAGCATTTGGCACCGTAGAAGCTAGGTTTAGGACAGCAGAGAAGGTCCACGAGCACTCTGTCAGCCCTTTAAAAACAAATGAAGTGGTGCTTTTGCCGACTTGCATGGGGCGGCGCACATCCCGTATTAAGGTAGCAGAAGTACCGCCGGAAATTGAAACCGTGTGGGTGATGACCGCCCTGTTATTTAACGGAGGACAAAATTAACATCTTACAAGTGACACGCTCGCCCCCCACCCCCCCAAATTGGCTCGGGCAGAGTATCACGGCTATCATCCAAGCAGCTCCGGAAGACCTTGAAAAAATTCCCAATAGAGCGCTCGTGGGTGAGAACGTGGTTCTGAAAATTCAGGTGGAGGGAAAGAAGCCTAGGTGCTTCAAATTTGGTCGAAAGGGGCACATAAGGGCCGATTGTGACTCCAAGAAAAAGGAAGGACAAACCTCGATAGAAGAGGAAGAACATTCAAAGGCTCAAACATCTGTAATTACAATCTACACCTGGCCCCTCACAAATTCAAAAAACTGCTCCCAAATCCCCACACACACCAGCCCCTACAACAGCAAAAACACCCACTCCCCCAACTGCGGTGCCCACACATGTCCGCAAACAAATGCTCCAAAAGCCCCAACCTACGCATATATCATTCTCGACAACAAGAAAGATACCCATCCCTTAACGTCGATGGCACCTGATAACAAAAGTGCAACTCCCTCAGATGACACCATGGAGGTAGTCGAGGGGGAGTTCACTGCTGTACGATACTCAGCCAAAAGACTATTGTCCCACTCCCCATCCATATCCCCCACAAAATTAGAAAACCTTGCAATACAGACAATTAAAAAAAAACTCGCCCAACCGTCCCAGAGAAACCAAAGGGAAAAAGAATTTGGTGAGTTCGACCCAAAGGACAAATACACAACTGATGTGATAGCGCCACACCACACTACAATATTATATCCAAAGCACAAGGACTATTCTAGACAATGTGCCTGGATAGGAGAAACGTTGTTTAAAAACTGAAGGGGAGGCATCTAGAAGCCATTTCAAGGCTAAAAGACCAACCGAAATATCTAAGGAAAGAGGGAAAAAGAGGGATGTGAGGTTGGCCCATACATCACCAACGAAAAGGTAAGTAGAAACTTTACTTTTTCTTAAACTGACAACACTTAACCTTGGTTGTATAAATGTGCGTGGTCTGAGCTCGAAGTGGAAGCAAGCATGTCTCCTCGACGACCTCAGATCACATGACATACATGTGATGGTTGCTACAGAGACCAAGCTGGATAGGCTACACACCTTCTCGGTTCTCCTGAATGGCTATGAGAAAATCATGTCTCCTGGTCAGACTGGAGGTCGAGGAGGTGTAGTAGTCCGAAAAGTCTTGGCTCTGCAGATAAGTACAGTCTTTGTGGACCCTGAAGGTGGGCTGGACGTCTTTGACGTGACATACAGCAACAAAGCCTTCAGGTTGATCGGTATTTACGCGCTTTTTGAAAGAAGGCAGCAAACTGATTTCTATCAGCGCCTAGAGAACTTTCTCGTGAAGTCCAAAATATTAGTTGTGTTAGGAGACTATAATGCTATCCTGGATGCACGCCTGGATAGCTGTGGCTCGACTGGTAGGGTTAACTCACGTCTCATCGATCTGCTTAAGCGTTTTCAGCTGGCAGATCGTTACATACTGGAGCACCCGAACGTCCCAGTGTGGACCTGGATGAATGGCAACGAGAAGCTCAAGTTTAAATTAGACAGGATAGTTTTAAGGATTAGAGATAAGTCTAGCTTTAGCTGTCCACAGTTTGTTCAAGCCGCCTACACTAATCATAAAATGGATAAGTGTAGGCTGAACATAGAAAGTGCCTATAGACAGGGATCCGGCTGCTGGAAGCTGAACAAGTCTATTTTGGCTTGTGAGGCATACTGTAACCAGATTAAGGAGTTAGGGAAAAGGGCATTAACCGGCACCGTAGTGAATTACCGGTGGTAGTTTGCTCTAAAAAGACCCATACGTTTTGTGCCTATTAGATTTAGCCGTCAGCTAAGTTTAGATAAAGCTAGGATAGAAGGGAATCTACTTAAGGCTTTAGAAGAGGCGTTGAGATTGGGCTTTGCATCCCAAATTTTGGCAGCGAGAACAGCCTTGGACCGTCACCTCAAAGCCAAACATGAAGGATGCAGGGTTCGGGCAAAAGTACGTGCATTGGGCCGCGAGGGAATTAATGTTGCCGGGTGGGCCTGTACGGTAAAGACTCAGCGTGGCAACGATGCCATAATCAGGTTTTTGATTGACGAAAATGGACGTTTGGTCAAAGGACAGGAGGAGATGTGTGAGGCACTTTACAAGCACTTCGCTGAGTTGTTCGGGAGGAGCGGGACGCTAGACTATGGTGAGGCCCTACGGGACTTCCTGGCTGGTGGACCGCGTCTCTCAGCACGAGAAGCTGAGTGCTGTGACGGGACGATTACAGCTGTCGACGTGATCGAGGTGCTGCCCGATTGCTCGGGGACAAGTCGCTGGATCTTGATGGTCTACCCTATGAGTTTTGCAAAAATATGCCAGACTTGTTCGGGCACCTACTGGCCAGCGTCTACGCCAACTGGCAGTAGAATGGGAGAATTCCCAGATTTGCGAGCCGGTGAGAAAGAACCAGAACAAGGAGGATATTATAAGTAATTTTCGGCCCATAACTCGTCTAAACACAGAGTTAAAGATTTTGGCCAAGGTGTTGGCAAAAGGTTGACGCAAACTTGCGCTATCTCGGGCAGGTCAACTCACGATAATTTCTATCTTATACGCTACTCCTTAGAGAGGGTTGGGAAATTTCTGACAAAGGTGGGGCACTGGTACATTTAGACCAGTCTAAAGCATTTGATAAGGTCGACCATCGGTACCTGGCAGCGGTCCTCGGGGAGGCCGGGTTGGGCCCAACTTTCTGCAGTTGGATTGTTGTTTTGTAGTGACATCGAGTGAGTATATCGTCCGAGTAAACGGTTTTTTTTCAAAACCGTTCAAGATTGAATGCTCAGTTCGCCAGGTATATCCCTTGTTACCGCTTATGTATGTATTGGTTCTTGAGCCATTGCTGCAGAAGTTGGAGGCGTAAGGGGGCGTGCCGCATGATCTGTGGCGTGGAAGAGGAGCCACTGCATATACAGATGACATCTCCATCATCGTGTCTAAAGAAAGGCAGCTTCCTTATGTGGAAAACGCCATCAGAGTATACGAGGCGGTGGCAGGAGCAAAGGTTAACTAGGGGTCGGCCTGCAACTCGGCATCTGGAGGGCAAGTCGATGTCGTCCAATAATGTCGTGGGACGTTGGACAGAAGGTTCGGTTAAGTTACTAGGGGGTCTGGTTCGGTCCAGACCTCCAGATAGAGAAGAATTGGAGCGAGGTTACGGGCAAGGAGACTGCCCTAACCCAGACCTGGTTTGGGCGGGCGTTATCCTTGCTAGAGAGGGTGGAGGTTGTGCGGATGTTCATAGCATCTGTCATCACCTACCGCCTGATCGTTGTGCCTTGCCCCGATTTGTGGATGAACAAGTTAGAAAGAATTCTTTTCCGCTTTTTGTGGAAGGGAGGAAAGCCACTTGTGAAGCGCTCTGTCTGCTGCCAAAAATCGCTAAAGAGCGGGCTAGGGATGCCTTGGCTGAATATGCGAAAACCACGTTAAGGTTGAGGGACCTCTGGCTTTAACTGGATGGGGAGCAGGTGTGGTCACTACACGTAAGGTTCTACCTTCCACTGTTGACGTCCTTAATGGATATTGGTCCATGGATCAAACGAAGACCTAGGCTAGGGGGTTGGCAATTAGAGTGCTGTCAGGCACTCCAGCTACTCTCTCGGGCGGGCAGTACCGGCCACAAGAGTTCCACTGTAGAATTTTTACAGCGGGTTAGTCAAATTTATGTCAGACGATGTCCTGGGAGAGACCCTGGGCTTCGATAGAAATCAGTTGATCAACCTGTTCAGGAGAACTTTCGGGCCGGGGTATCTAAGAATTACCAGAAATCCCTGGCTTGGCAGTGGTACCGTTCGGCATTGTCTGTTCGAGACAAGCTGTCAAGGCACGGAAGTGCCGTCTCTCCCACATGCCTAAGATGGGGGCGGGACAGAGAAACTGTCTTGCACGCCTTCGAGGAGTGTCCGGAATTATCAGGACTGATAGCCTTTGTCTAGCAACTGTTGTCAACGATGGGAAGAGTACAGCTATAGGCTGAGTCTATCATCAAGATTGTACCGCTTCCTTTCCTTAACGGAGAAAGGAATGCTTGTTTTTTCTGCGTAGTATCCATACTGAAAGAAACAGTATGGAAGACGCGTGTAAGAGGTATAGTGACAGATACTTTCGTCTCCGGCCAGGGGTTGGTTAACTTCTTTAGTTACCACCTCGATAGCAAAGATCAGGCTGGAGAAGAGATACCTATCACAGGATGTGTCCATGAAAAGATGGAAGCAAGTAGTGAACAAGCTGCGAGTGACTGGAACCAGGTAAGTGGGGCCAGAAGGAAAAGTAAAGATTCGAACCTGGCGGCTGGACGCCTTTCCTTCAGTCACACATTGTAAAATTTGCAATGATTATCGAGGTTATATTGAAATTAAAAAAAAAAGATATAATTTTTAACAGCATGACATATTTTATAATTCGAAACTTTTTCATCCGTAATAAGCAACTTCTTAACCCTCTATGTTTGTCTGTTCTTGTTTGTCCCATCTATGTACGGCTTCCATGGTCAATTTATGAAATAAAGAAGCTTGCTTCCCAACTGCATAGTTCCGGGTTCAATTCCACTGCGTGTTAGCTTGGGAAAGTGTCTTCCACTATAGCCTCGGTGGATTTGGTAGACGGAAACTGAAAGACGTCCATCGTTTATGTCTTTGTATTTGTGTCTGTATTTGTCCTCCACCACCGCTTGACAGCCGGGGTTGGTGTATTTACATCCTCATAGCTTAGCAATTTGGCAAAGGAGACCGATAGAATAAGTATAGAATAAGTGAGCATTAGTAATCCGGTTGTTGGTCCATGATAGACTACTTTTATGATCAACGTTACCGTCATCTTGGAGCTTTCTGCTAACATATCCAGGCATAGCCATCTGCTGATATATGCTTATCCTTTTATCTGATGGTACGTTGTGGTAGAGTCGTGCAGCTTTTTAGGCATGAATTCAAGTTTATCACAAAGAATGTTGTTCGAAGAGTTGCTTTCCAAGTCTCATGATGTTATCTGCCTCATGTATGCAAACTTGGTCAAGGGATGCACTTCGAGACGTGGTGGTTAAAAGATGTTGCCGAAGGGATATGAGATGACATTCAAAGGCTGTCTGGATCGATGTTAAGCCTGTCTCTTTGTTTTCGTTTTAGGTAGAGGTCGCTGTTGATGTGGAAATTATTCGTATTGGTCAGTATCTTCCGGGTTTTCACATCAATGGCTCGGATTTCATCAAGCATCTAATCAAGTAGCTCAAATGTTGGTATCAGTGCTGGAACTGCAAAACACATTTTAGTCCACTGTTTTATTGAATGCAGAGAGTTACGAGGTTCATATTTTCCTTATCCGGCTGTAATATTCTTTAGTGACACATGTCTTGTTACAAGTAACATCGTAAGACATGTTTTCATCTAATCTTTGGTCCCTGTAGCATTCCTCACGAGGTGTATATATGTATATTATATATATATATATATATATATATATATATATATATATATATATATATATATATATATATGTAACACATACAAAAAATATGCATATTTAAAAGTCTTTGTAAAAATTATTTGATACAGTTTTTATTAAGTATAAAAAAGAGTTTTAAAAAATATCTAGAAAGAGTTATAAATTCTTTATCAGAACGTCACTAATCTTTGTGGAAGAAGTTTCTTTCTAGTGTGTGTAAGCGCTTTCGATTATCTTTCCAAACACACGTGTTCTTAGATAATGTTTGAAAGAGGAAGTTGTTCTTTTTGTAGTAGTGGTAGTATCAACTATTTCCGGTTTATTCTTCCTTTGTCTTTCATAGTTAATCATTTTTATATAATATAATATTTTGTAAAAAGGGAATATGTAAATATTCTTTTACCTTTTGCCTTTCGTAGTTGATCATTTTCATCGTTTATTTGGTAACATGGAATATTAAAAATTTTCCATTTGCACAAATATCTAGATGTTCACTGCATGGGACATTCTTAAGAGATGGATTTGTTGTATATGCAAATTTACACGACTGGTCAGTTCCCTTCTTGTCTCCCCAATGTAGTTTTCATTGCATTGTGGGCATGTGATGCAGTAGATGATGTTTTTTGTTTTGCAATTCATGTTGCATTCACTTTTAATTCGTTCCCATTCTTGAATCTGTTGGTTGTCCCTTGTTCAATTAATTCAGATACCCCACAACGAGGGTCTCTACAGTTGGTTACTTGCATCGTTTCTTTTTCATCTTTGTTAGAAGTCTTTTGAGGTTTAGTGGTTTTCTTCGACTGTTGATAGCTTGTGATTTTTAAAATTATTCGTGTGAGATTTGGTGATTGATGAAGAATTGGGAGGTATCGTTTGACTGAATGCAGGATGGCGTGGTTTCTAGGATTGTGGGTGGCTACAAATGGAATAATTGTATTTGTATTTTTGTTTTCACACCTAGCTTGAGTGTTTCTCTTTGCTTTTGGTACGGCATGTTGAATTACCTTGTTGGGGTATTTTTGTTTCTGAAGGAATATAAGTTCTGCTACTCGTTTCTCTCGTCTAATGGTATCTGTGACTACTGAACATATATGCTTTGCCATATTATATGGTATGTTACTTTTTCTATGGGAAGGATGGCAAGATCTAACATCTAAATAGTGGTGTATGTCTGTGTTCTTGTAGTAGAAGTCAGTTGTAACTGTCTCATTTTCTTTGAATATCAGAATATCCATAAAGAGGAGTTCCTTTTCATTCATTTTCATAGTGAATTGGATTGAGGCATGAATGCTATTTATTAATTTAAGCAGATTGGTTCCTAGTTTCATCAGAGGTGATAGAGCCCCTTTCAACCATATCCACAAAGGTTAGAGTCGTTCCGATAAAGAATTTATAACTTCCTTTAATATATATATATATATATATATATATATATATATATATATATATATATATATATATATATATGTATGTATGTATGTATGTATGTATGTATGTATGTATGTATAAACGTGCACACATACACACACACACCGTATATATCAACTCTAGGAAGGAAGCTTAACGTGATTATTCGACATGGAAAAACCAACAGCCAACACTTCCTCAGATCAGATATTAGCCGCTAATATATATACCCCCCACCAAAAAAAAGCGTGAGAGACACCATTCTGGAATAGCTGAGCACTGGGGTCGATGTAATCGACCAACTCCTCCCCTAAATTTCTGGCTTTATGCCTATAATAGAAAGGATTATTACTATATTTTTCAGATCGGTGGATTGGAAGGACTAAGTAGGATTTCTGGAAAAAGATCCTTATGGTATTTGTTCCAGTTCTTTACGTTCCAAGTTCAAATCCCAACGAGGTTCAGAATATTTTTAATCCTTTCTGGTCGATAACATATAATATCAAGTCAATAGCTGCGCTTGATCTAAGCCCCGTTTCCATAATTACAGACTGTATGCTTGTAATTGGAAATTTTTATTTCCATAATGAACTCTTCTCCGAACTTTCTGACATTTTTACCAGCCTCTTCTTTTTCAGTAAGCATTTTATTCTATTCTCTATTCGCTGAGCCTCTTTCAACACTCTTCTTGACAGTGTTGTACTTCTTGCCAATAATCTAAAAGAATTCAAAGTGAAATTAAAAATCAGCGTTAACATTTGCTTCTCTTATTGACCCAACGTGGCAGACTCTATGGTCGCTCCACTTTGAAGAAAGACACCGTATTGTCTTACAAAATAAGAATACATTGTTTTGAACTGAAGAAAAAAGACTAGATAGTCACGATTGGAATGCTAGCTTGGGGCAAACAAAAGCATCAATAATTGAAATTATCAACAGCAACAATAACAAAAGCAACTTATATGGGTTTCCGAATTCCTCAATATAGTTGAGACAAAAATAGTTGTCGGTGTTGACAAAATAAATAATGTCATAACGTGGGGAATTTTCTTAGCGATGCTTACCGAATGGAAAATATATAGTTAAATGGGAGATAATACACGTAATGATGTGAACTCCAAAATTAAAATTACATCCGTTATGAAAAGAAAAATCATTAGGCTTAATGGTAATTGTTACCACAAGTAAGGAAGATAACTTCAGTTCTGAAATTACTTAAAAATTGAATGGGACTATGCAGTGGGGAGTGAGCCTGACAACTCTAGATGTTTCGATCTTATTAGTCCTTATCAACATAATATTACTAGTCTTTTTTTTTACCAGATCAAAGAATGATTGAGAGAATATGTAGGATTTTAGTGAAAAAAGAAAAACAAAGCAAAACAAAAGAAAATCACTCCCTACACTGACATAAGACAACTAAAGTTGTTACTGTATTAATCAAAAATTCAAACTTGTTTCCAACTGTATGTCCCCATTTGATTTTTGTTTTTAATCATTTTGAATAACGAATCTATCTCCTTGCCTTTGGCAAGAATAATCATTGATTTCAATGATTCTTCTTTTCATTATTATTGTAATTTGAATTTAGTAACAACAACAAGTAAACATTTCTCAGAAATGCCTTCTACGCGAAAGAACATTTAATTAAGACGTCTAATATATTTAAACTGTGGATTTTAATTTTCATTACAGTTGTAAGTTTCATTTGATTATATATTTTCGGGTCACTACAATAGTATAATACCATCCATTATGTAAATTATATTATATGCTGATACTTGTTACATTATCTTATAACTCTTCAACGTCATATTCAGTAGACTTAGAACATATAGAAGAATCCTTAGAAAAATTACAGAGCAATTTTCGGAATACTTATGTGGTATTTAGTTAAGTAGATTCTAGCTATGTTCTTGCTATTATCTCTAAGCTATTGTCCAGACACGGAAATATATTAATATGTAACCTTTCAGTTTGGTATATTTATATCAGTGCTTCAGTATTTCATTTGGATATTTCACATTTTCTTTCCAAGATGATGAACCAATTCAGTCTGAATTTAGTTTCCTACGTTAGAAAAATAAATCCAGGATTGATTCTAGATTGACTTGAAAATGAAGTTTGAGAAAATTTTGCAATGTTTGTTTCATTTATTGGTTTGCGAATTAAGCATATTCATTCCATCTTTGAAAAGGGCAGATTCTCAAGATGTTACGTAGGAACTTTGATGGATTATCTGGCACCTTCATGATACACGTAAAAATATGAGGCCAGAGAAAGGCGGTGAGCTGGCAAAATCGTTAGCACACCGGGTAATATGCTTAGTAGTAGTTTATCTGTTTTTACGTTCTGAGTTCAAATTCTGCCGTAGTCGACTTCGCCTTTCATCCTTTTGGAATCGATAAAATAAATAGCAGTTGAATACTAGAATTGTTGTAGCCAACTTATCCCCTGTCCCGAAGTTGCTGGCCTTGTACCAACATTTGAAATCAATATTATGCCAGATATTTTATATTTTTTAATTGGTTTCAGATATTCGTCTGCAACTATGCTGAGGCACCAAATTTAAAAGCTTAATCGGTTATATTGCTCCAGTTATTATTACAATGTGGTATTATTTCGGTTCACTGCTTTGAGACAAAAAGCATAAATAAACCAACTGGTTTACATTGATGAAATTAAGCATAAATGTATAGATACATTCTCATAAACATACACATACACAAGCATCATATGTATATATTTGTGTGCGTAGGGAGGATCATGGTATAAATTAAGGGTCTTCCGATATGTAATTGAAGTCCTTAGCAGACAAATTAATGTGAATTTAGTTTTCTGAATGATCTATACTGAAGGAAAAGAAAGGTTGAGGTGGGTTCTGCAAATATATCGATGAGACCTTTATTTGTAATTATAATTATTTTGAATATTTGATTGGGAATATATATCCAAAACATCTAGAAGTGATCAGAAATAACGATTCGGTAGATGAAGCCAAATATTTAGATGTTAAAGTAATCTCACGAAGGAAAAAAAGGCTGACTAGTGTTTATAATAAAACTGATAACTTTGATTTTCATATTGAATCATAGCTCTGGGCACTAAATAGAATTCTCCTCGAGGTAGAATATAACGCATTTCCCAGTCAAGTTATTAGATGCTGTAGGTTTGTTTGTTTTTGAATAGAATTAAAAGGCTAATGATACGTATGGAAAAACAAGGTTATATTAAGAAAATGTTAGTTTTAGTTGTTTCTTAGGGAGAAATAGTGAAATTTTGAGAAAATACGGGGCAATCTCTAGCTTCCAGCCGAGCAAAGATTTACAGAATGATTATTTTTAATCAATGGTGAAAGTTAAGTCGCTATTTTGCAGTTTGTGGGTAGGTTGTCATATGTTGTTGTATATTATTGTGTACAATGTCACTTCTATTAGAGAGGTGAAAGGGATTTCTGCATACAGAATGATAACTGGTTTTTGGCTTTAGGTAGCAGGGTAATGAAATGATAAGTTTGTGCTTTCGTTAATTTCTTTGCAGATTGTGGTGTTATGTTATTTTAAATGATTATTTTCGTTTCGATTTGTTTGTTTTAGTCAATTTCAGAATATTTATAGGTTTTAGGTGAACATATTGGCTTAAATACTTTCTATAATTAGAGTTTATTTAATAGTTATAGGTTCACATTTTACTGTGCCTACTGGGACATCTGCCTCTTCTCATTAATCACAGCTTGATTATATTCACCACACACACACACGCACACATGTATATGTACATAAACATACATAATACATACAAACACACATGCAAGTATATACGTGTGTAGTTATATACATTTATACATCCATAAAATGCATACAATAGTTCGTGTTTCCGGTTAGTTGTTAGCACTAAGTCTCTTTACTTTGTTGCGGACAATTTCTCATGCTTTCTTTGAGCAATGAACAAAGAAAGGGGCACAAGCTAAATTCATATTCACAAACATACTAGTACAAATACTAAGCATAAAAAAACATTGGATAATGCTGACATAGTGGTCACTCACTTCACAAAAAAAAAAAAAAAGACCAACCTCACTACTGTTATATGTTAGATAGATTAGCTCTAGATATTCTTCCACACAAAAATAAAAAAAGAAATAGGATTGTCCATAATTTTCTGCATGTAGGGAACATCTTTGCTTTTATACTCTCTCTGCTTACTCATAATCTGTTTCTGTTTGCTATTTTGTCCCATAAACCATGTGTCTATCCTTCTCAATTCCACAGTTTCATTGTTTGTCTCTAAGATTCTAGCTATTATCTTCATATCTTTTTGCAGCTGGCGATTACCATTTCTCTCATGTATCGGATTCAGTCAGTTTATTTGCCTTCCTTTACTGTTAACCCCCCTCTCTCTATTCAGGTTATTTGCCTTTCTTTTCTTGCTAATCTCTGTCTCTCTTCCCCGCTCTCTCTTACTCATACTCTTTCTATTTCTCACTCACGCTTCCCTTCTGGTTATCCACATTTGTTTGTCCTTATCAAACATTTTTTCAGCAGATCCTAGATTATAAAGACGTGCAAACTTAAAGATGTTTTGACAGTAACGTGCATTTCAGCAACATGTATGTATGTATGTATGTATGTATGTATGTATGTATGTATGTATGTATGTATGTATGTATGTATGTATGCATTTATGTATGGATGTTTCTATCTATGTATATATGTATGTATGCTTGCATGCAAGCATGTATTTATGTTTGAATGTATGCATGTGTTCCTGGTTTCATTTTTCGAAATTCTTAGCATTGTTGAAAGAGGCAGTTTCAAGCATAGGAACAAGGATTTTCAGTAGCACAATTCCCTCATCACATATATAAACCAAAGAGCATCTCTACACATACGCGTTATCTTTAAAACGGACGTTGAAAGAAATTTTTTGGTACGTTTCCATAATTAGCGGTCTGCAAAGAAAACTGATTGAATAAGTGCCAGACTTTGAAATAAGTACTGCAGTTGATTTGCTTGATTAAACCCTTCAAGGCAGTGCTCCAGCATGGTCACAGTCCAATGACTGGAGCACATGACAAATAAAAGGTAGGAAATTAACAAATGTATAGCTATACATACATACATACATACATACATACATACATACACACATACATACATACATACATACATATCGTCAGTAAATCATAAATCCCCAAAAGAGAAGCACACTCTAAGTTATAGAGCAGTAGAGTAATTAGATAAAGTTAGTTATGGCCAGTCTATGGGGTTACTGTGGGTATCACATCCATAAAGCGCTTAGCTTTTGGTGTTTCGTCAGACTCCCGTGCGTTCAACAAGTAGCTACGTGATCTTTTCTCCCTCCACTTTAAAAAGAGGTTATAGGCCACCGGCCATGAGGGTCTGAGGAAACGCCGTGAAGTTAAGCGCCTTATGGACGTGAACTCTAGAGTAAGCCCAGCGATCGGCCATAAGTATATTTATATGATTATATATATATATATATATATATATATATATATATATATACCAAGATGAAGAGAAAGCAAATAGAATTCACAAGCTTCTTTATTCATAACCACTGCGAACATTTTGACTCATCATGCATCCGTACCTTACAGATGAGATGTATAATCAATTGTTATGCATTACAGGAGCAAATGCATCTCCTCAGGTGAATTTTAAAAAAATACCTCGTTTTTTTACTTGCCGTTTCGCTTATTTCTAGAACAATACGTCTCAGTTAGTGTAGCATTCCATCCATTTCCATAATGAACTCAGATAGAATGGAAGAATCCCTTTCATAGAAGCATTAAAATCATAAAAATATGTAATATAATAAAGTATACATGGATAAAAGAATAAGAAATAAAAAAAAAAAATAATAAAATGATCTTTTTATATAAACTATGAGCACAAAGGAATCCCTCATGTTAATCCAGTGGCATATACTTCCATACTGTTGTTGACATCAGGTAACCAAATTATGTGGACGGGGTTTAAAAGGCATTCTGCAAGGTATTTAACAAAATATACAATTATTAGTACATGTGTATACACACACACACACACACACACACACACACACACACACACACATACACAGACACAAGCACACACACACACACACACACACACACACACACACACACACACACACACACAAACACACACAAACACACGCATATACATATATACTTACATACACACACACACTCACACACAAACACACACACACACACACACACACACATGTATAAACACATATACATAACTCTCCTTAACGCAGAGTTAAAGATTTTGGCCAAGGTGTTAGCCAAAAGGTTGACGCATGTTGTGGAGAAACTTGTAGGGAAGGCGTAGATATGCGCCATCGTAGGCAGGTCGATCCAGGACAATCTTCACCTTATACGCTACACCTTAGACAGGTTAGGTAAATTAACCGGCAAAGTTGGGGCAATGGTCCATTTAGACCAAAGTAAAGCGTTTGATAGGGTAGACCACCAGTACCTGGCGGCGGTCTTCGAAGCGGCTGGGCTGGGCCCGGACTTCCGTAGGTGGATCTCCGCCATGTATAGCGGCATCAAATCCACCGTACAGATAAATGGCTACCTGTCGGAGTCGTTTTCGATCAAGCACTCAGTACGTCAAGGTTGTCCCCTGTCTCCGCTTCTGTACGTGTTGGCTCTTGAGCCATTGCTGCGGAAGTTGGAGAAGTTGGGAGGTAACTCTAATGAAATCGGATGCGGTAAGTCGGTTTTTGCTTATGCGGATGACGTCACCTTCATCGTGTCCAATGAAGCGTAACTACCTAGGACGCTATCAAAGGATACGAGGCGCTGGCAGGGGAAAAAGTTAACAAGGACAAATCCATCGGCTTACGCCTCTGCACCTGGAGGAGCAAGCCAATATTGTCCAGTATCGTGGGTCACTGGACAGATGGTCCTGTTAAGTTGCTTGGAGTTTGGTTTGGACCGGACTCCCAGACGGAGGTGAATTGGAGCGAGGTGGCAGACAAGGTGGAGGCTCTAGTCCGGACTTGGTCCGGAAGGGCGGAAGTGGTACAGGTGTTTATTGCATCTGTCTTCACCTACCGCCTAACCGTTGTTCCTTGCCCCGATTCGTGGCTAAACATGTTGGAACGCCCCCTTTACCGCTTTTTGTGGAAGGGAGGAAAGCCACTTGTGAGGCGCTCCGTTTGCTGCCAGGAACAACTAAAGGGTGGGTTAGGGATGCCTTGGCTAATGATGTGCAACATGCGTTGAGGCTGAGGCATCTCTGGCGCTACCTGGAAGGTGATAAGGTGTAGAATTCGCTGGCAGACGAATTCTTTCCGCGACCAGCCTCCTTGGAGAGATTCAAACCCGGTTTCATTAAAAGACGTAACCTGATTGTATGGCAAAAGGAGTGTCGACAGACACTCGTACTTATCCAGAAGACGGGTAAGGCCGGCAGTGAGGATACCACCTCGGTGTTATACAAAGATTTGGTAGAGTGTAAAAGTGACGACGTCCTAGGAGGGGCTCTGGGGTTCGACGAGAACCAACTTGCCAAACTGTTTCGAAAAACTTTCAAGCCAGGTATTTGGATAATTACCAAATATCCATGACCTGGTAGTTTTACAGGAACGCTTTACCTGTTCGCGAGAAGTTATCCAGGCACGGAATGTCAGTGCCACCGACATGTCCAAGATGTGGGCTGGACGAGGAAACTGTCCAGCACGCTTTTGTACAATGTCAGCAGCTGTCAAGCTTGATAATTTACGTAGAACACGTGTTGTTGCATCTAAGGAGAGTACAGCTATCGGCTGAGTCTATAATAAAGATTGTACTGCCAACTGGACTCTCAAAGGGGCTAAATAGCAATAGCATTCGTCCTAACCAGGACTGTCACATTATGTTGGTAAATAATCTCTACTATATATATGTAAATGAGTAAATATTGAAATGAATATTTATAAAGACATTATTATTATTATTATTATTATTATTATTATTATTATTATTATTTTATGTTTGACTTTTGTTTTGCATTTGTACAAGTTGGATCCAAGTCTCACCCAGAGACCTCAAGAGACAACACGTTAGAAGTTCATGTAGGTGTTATGCCTAGGGTACCATATATTTGGATTTGTACAGTTTTGTTCAAGTGAATGTTTAAGAAACCATAAGAAAATTATGTTTGCTTTAAAATTTGAGATCACATAGACAGTATTTTACGTAGGATATGGGCAGTTCCCATGAGCACTATCTTTTGGACTTCAGCCATTTTGGGGTTTCCTGGTATCTGAGCTAGGTAGTAATCAGCCCGTTTCGCTGTCATTCCCAGGGCACCTATGACAATAGGTATTGTTTTCGTCTTCAGATTCCACATTTTGCTAATTTCTATTTCAAGATCTTTATATTTGCTCAGTTTTTGGTAGGTCTTGACAGATACGTTTATATCAATTGGGACAGTCATATCAATGAGGAGGCATGATTTTTGTCTGAAGTCTTTCAGTATGATGTCTGGCCTATTTGCGTCTATCTTTCTGTCAGTTTGAATGGTGAAGTTCCAGAGGAGTGCAATGTGATCATTTTCAAGTACTGGGGGTGGTTTGTGTTCCCACCAGTTTTTATCATGGGGCAAGTCCAGGTTTTTGCATATTACCCAGTGAATATATTGTGCAGCTCTATCATGCCTGTTGAGATACTCTGTAGGCGCAAGCAGACTGCACATGGAGACAACATGATCGATGGTCTCATTTTGTTGTTGGCATATACGACATAATGGGGAGCTGCCGTTCTTTAATATGTTGGCCTGGTAGTTCTTTGTAGGTAGGCATTGATCTTGGGCTGCTATGATAAAACCCTCTGTTTCTGATTTCAATCCAGAGGCCATTAACCATTGGTGGGTAAGGGCTTTGTCAATATCTGCATTATTCGCTCTCTTTGGGTATTTGCCATTGAGAGGTTTTCCATGCCATTTTTCAGTCATAATAGCTAAGGCAGCAATTTTAGCACGGGTTTTCAAGCGCTTAGCTTTTTCTGTAGGTATTTCTAGTTCGTCTAATTCTTGAATTTGTTGCAATTGGAATTCACTTAGATATTCCTTTGCCTGTTTTGTTACTGAGTAAGATGCTTTCTTGCTTTCATATTTTAAGACAAGTTTTAGCATCCAGTCCTCAGAGTTTTTCATATAGGTGTCTAGGCCAATTGTGGCTACCTTCATTGATAATGCCAGCTGTAGTAGTCCTCGACCTCCCTCTTTTCTTGGCAGATAAAGACGTTCTATATCTGCCTTAGGGTGGTGCATTCTATGCATTGTCAACAGTTTTCGTATTTTTCTGTCAACATTACATATTTCAGTAATTGACCAGTTAACGATGTTGAAACTGTAAGTCACGACTGGTATGGCTAGAGCATTGATCGCTTCGATCCTGTTTCTCGCGTTCAGCTCTGTCTTCAGTATTGCTCTCACCCTGCGATAACATTCTCTTCTGATCCTTTCCCTCATCACTGAGTGCTTGATATTGTCCCCTTCAATTACCCCTAGGTATTTGTAGCTCTCCGCTGGTTCTAACTCTTTTATGACATTTTGCTGGTCAAGGTTCACATTAGATGTATTTGTCATTTTTCCTTTGATAAAGATAGCTTTTGCACATTTATCAAGGCCAAATTGCATCCTGATGTCATCACTGAATTGTTTAACAATCGCTAGTAGGCCTTTGAGTTGTTGGTCATTTTTTGCAAAGAGCTTTAAATCATCCATGTAAATGAGATGATTTATATTTTTATCAAATATTTTATAACCATACTGTGCATCATTGAGCAATTTTGAGAGCGGTATTAGGGCTAGACAGAAGAGGAGTGGTGATAGTGAGTCACCCTGGAAAATGCCACATGAAATTCTTACATCTCCAGCATTTAGAGATTCATTGTCATTGTTCAACATCAGTGTGGTTCTCCATGATCTCATACTTACAGATAAAAAGTTTCGCAGAGTAGGAGCTATTTTATACATTTCCAGACATTTCCTAATCCAGCTATGTGGTAGGCTATCAAAGGCCTTTTTATAGTCTATCCAGGCTATTGACAAGTTTTTGTGTCGCTTGTGACAATCTTCTAAGATCATCTTATTGATGAGTAGCTGATCTTTACAACCATAAGATCCACGTTTACATCCCTTTTGCTCATTAGGGAATATGCTACTTTCTATTAAAAAACTATAGGTGTACTCGGTTAGGACAGATGTTAGCGTCTTATACATTGTTGTTAAGCAGGTTATGGGGCGATAATTTTTTGGTTCGTTTGTTTCCTCATTTTTTGGAAGCAGGAATGTTAAACCATTAACTAGCCAAGAGGGCATCAAACTAGGATTTTGCAAAACATCGTTGTAAAGTTTTGTTAGCAGTTCATGGCTTTCTGGGAAGGCATTCAACCAGAAGTTAGGAATTTTATCCTTTCCTGGAGACTTCCATTTGCTTGACCTCCTGAGAGCAGATCTTATATCTTCTACCCTGACCCCCTCCCACTTTTGCTCCTCTAAGGAGTCTAGGTCTGTAGCTATTCTATCAATCCAAGGGGCCTTTTCATTGTGTGTTTTATCTTCTGCCCAGATTTTATTCCAAAATTCTTGCACTTCTTCTTTTGATGGGACAGACTTTATTGTTACTGGTGTTTTCCCTATCTTCCTGTAGAAATTTTTGGGGTTATTTTTGAACATGTTATTATCTCGGAAGAATTTAACACGCTTTTCATACCTTGCTATGCGGGCAGCTTTAGCACATACCTTTTGCTTGATGGTTTCTATGGTGGCATCAATGTCAACTATGGTTTTCATGTTATATTTTTTCTTTAGTTTTTGGGTCTTTGTAGGTTTGATACTCTTGTCAAATTTAAGGTTTTTCAAACATTCTATGTCAGATCTAAGCAGCTTAATTTGGTGTTGAATGCGTTCTTGCCAAGAAGGCTTTTTGTGGGAGTGTTGTCTTTTTCTAATCTTTTCACCACATAGAATCGTTGAGATTCTTGCGGATGCATAGTACAGGTGGTTGAGATCTGTAATATCAACATCATTAGCTGAAATTATATCCTTAAGTGCAAGGCGGATTTTACCAATTATTTTCAGGTTTTGGTTAGAATTGCGAATTTTGGGGAGAGTGTCGCGTTCATTCATACTAGTTTCTTTAATTTTCAGCCATTCAATCATGATTTGATTTTTTAGATCATGTAGTTCTGTTGCGTCGATTTCTGTATGACTTCCTTCATCTATTTGATTTTCACCTGCCTTAGTGTTTATGGTTGGTTCAGAGAGTATTTTATTTTGCCTATCAGTTACCTTAACTCTTTCAATTATTACTGTATTTTCATCAGCCTTGGGCTGGTTTATAATTATTTCCTCTGTAGTATCTTCTTTAGCTGCAGTTTCATTCTTTTTATCCTTTACTGCTTGCTTAATTTGGTCAATCTCTACTTCAGTTAGTAATTTTTTTTTTATAATGTTTCTTCTGACGTTGGCAAGTTTATTACTGTCTATGTAGGGTCTTACTGCAAGGTGTTTCTGTCTCCAGTTTAAGTAGGTTTGTACAGTATTAGATTTATCTGTAGGGAAATATATGGCACGGTAGAAGGCTCTAAGAACTTCTTTATTATCTTCCCTAGACCATTTTTCATTCTTTTTCTTTTGGTTATTTGATGATGAGCATGGATGGCCATCTGTTGGAATATTCCGGTTGTGGGGTACTTCCAGCTCCTGTGTGTCGGGAAGATTTGAACCAGTAGCAGATTTCTCGTCTCGGATCTGGTTCATTATCCGAGTAAGTGGTCCTTTATAATCCGGTCTATGACCATTGCGGTTTATATTTTGTTTTATTACCAGTGAGGCATAACAAGCTTCGACGTTGACGCTAGGGGACGGATCTGTCTGTTTAGGGTAAGTTTTTTGAGACAACACCGTCTCCGAGCTTTCGTGACGTAGCTTCTTAAGGCTAGCAGATCTATTTCGAGTGAGTGGCCCTTTGTGATTCGGTCGATAACCACTCTGGTTTGTGATCTGCCTTGTTATCATTGAGGCATGACGAGCTTTGGCGTTGACATTCGGGGACGGATTTGTCTGTTTAGGGTCAGTTTTTTGAGACAACACCGTCACCGAGTTCTCAGCATGTAAACATTGCTCGTAGCGTAGTTTTTTAAGGCTAGCAGATCGGTATTCATCTGTATTTTTTTTGTTGATAGATTTATCTCCAGGCATAGTGTATTTTTGTGTGTGTGTGGCGTTTTAAACTTATGAATGGTTCACTGTCTGTATTTGTTCACAAAATGAAAATAAACAAAGAAGAAAGAAAAAAAGTTTTGGTTTTGCTTCGTTTGTGATATGTGTTTTCGTATCCGTAAGTGTGTCCTGTGATTTTTACGTAGTTCTGTAAACATTAAGATGCATGTGTAGTTCTATGGGTATCAAAACGTATATATCATTGTGTACACGTTCAAGTGTATGCGTAATTATTCAATATATGTACTTACTATTTTGTTCCATTTCTTTTTTTTATATAGTTTGTAAACTTTCCGGTGTTGGTTTTGCGTGTGTGATCGCACGTGTTTCATTGAGACATCTATTATTATTATTATTATTATTATTATTATTATTATTATTATTATTATTATTATTATTATTATTATTATTATTATTATTATCAGCGGTAAATCTAAATAATTGATGATTATAATAACAATAATATTAGTGGCAGCAAGCAATATTAGCATTAAATAGCAATACAATAAATTTATAAATATAATAGAGGGTACACGAAGCACCAGCTTGCTAGAAAGAAGAATCAAAATCCTCAACTTATCCACCAATCTCACTGAAAATACGCGACGGACCAAGAGAAATCAGGCAAACGAGCAAAATTTAACATACTACCTCAGTGAGATTGGTGGATAAGTTGAAAATTTTGACTTTCCTTTCTAGCAAGCTTGTGCTTCGTGTACCCTCTATTATAATTATGAATATCTATCTATCTATCTATCTATCTATCTATCTATCTATCTATCTATCTATCTATCTATCTATCTATACATACATACAAACTTATTTGCATGTACACTTATGCACATATGCATACATGCACATATATGTATACACACACACACATTCAGATACATGCATTCATATATATTATGTATGTATGTAAGTTGATTGAAGAACATTTTGGATTTACAAACGGAGAAAAAAGTACTTACTACTTCATAATGTAGTCGTTGTATACATTTCCTGAATCACAAGATACTTGAATGTCAGATTTCTGAAGAATAAAGTAATTGAAATAAAGAAGCAACATGACAATATATCAGCTGAAATATTCGTAAACACATTGAAATACGTTAGCATAGTGTTCTACTCATCTATAACTGGCAGAATTGTTAGCATACCAGGCATAATGCATAGCGGCATTTCATCTGTCTTCATGTTCGGAGTTGAAATTCCGCCAAGGTCGACTTTGCCTATCATCCTTTCGAGGTCGATAAAATAAGTACCAGTTGCTCACTGGAGGTCGATGTAATCGACTTACACTACTTCCCCGAAATTGCTGGCATTGTGCCAAAATTTGAAGCTAATATTATTATAGAGGTGGCGAGCTGGCAAATTTTTATCAAGCTGGGCAAAATGCTTCGCGGCAATTCGCCTATCAGTACATTCTGAGTTCAAATTCCGCCGAGGTTGACTTTGCTTTTCATCCTTTCGGGGTCAATAAAATAAGTACCACTCGAAAACTGGGGTCGACGTAATCAACTAGCCCCTTCCCTTAAAAAATTCAGGCCTCGTACCTATTGTAGAAATGAATATTATTATACAACATATGTAAACAGACATTTCTTTTTGCTTTTGTTTTTGGAAACGTTGAATGTGTATCGTATCATACAGACAGAAAAATAACATTTCGAACGCAGTGGATTGGGTATTTTACCCTTATATGACGGAAAAAATTGTCAGCAGACAGTCACGTGGCTGTCTACTGACAACTTTTTACGTCATGTAAGGGTAAATAAATACCTAATCTTTGTTTTCACGGCTATACTGCGTTCGAAATATTACTTTCTTGTCTGTATATTATTATGTATGATGTATTATTATGTATGATGTATTATTATGTATGATGTATTATTATGTACAAAATACATATATGTTCGACCTACTATTGTCGCTGTTAAGAAAAAAGTTCATAAAGATATTCAAGGAAACTGAAATATCACAAAACATAATTCTTTTTAAAGTTAATTTCTTAGATACACATTTAGATTTAGGTACTCCTACAGAAAACCGAACAAGAAATTTCAATATATTTATATAAATTCCAATCATTCCCCAACGATACTTAGAATCTCTATTCTAAAATACTGGAATAAAGGAGTTGACAAGGTCGTGCATGATTCTACCAACTATTATTCGCACTTTTGGAACTGTGACAAAGTCGAGAGCAAACACTGGAAAACTAGATCTTAATCTTGGAGGGGGTGCAGTAGAAATTGTTTACTTGGACGAGCAACAAACATTAAGAGATGTCTCAGTACAAAGTAAGGATAAACGTGAACAGCA
>NC_142931.1:91229673-91367173 GCF_046866305.1 Octopus bimaculoides | reverse complement strand
ATCACAAATCTGAATCTGCTTTCTTTATAACTGAAAATGCTTTACCCTGATGACAACTGGCTTGAATATATACTTTTTGTATTTTAGAAATATGGCCAGCTGTGAGAGAAGAAAATGCAAAAACAGCCCCGAAATTGAAAGGAAAGAGAAAAGGGGAGAGAGTGAAAGATGTATGTACGTGTATATGAAATGGACGTGTGTGTGTTTGTGTGTGTGTGTGTGTGTGTGTGTGCGCGTGTGCATGCGTGTGTGTGAAAGAGAGAAAGAGAGACAGAGAGACAAAGTGAGTGAAAGTGTGTGTCGTGATGAAGGATATCTTTTAAAGTACACACATATAGAAAATGTAACGTCATCATCGTCATAAAATGTTTATGATAGTTGATTTAGGTAAAAGATTATAATTTTAAATTTTTGTAATCTATGGTGCAAATATGTCAAAGAAAATAAAGTTTAATTGGTAGCCGAAATAGTAATGAATCTTGATACCCCATACGTCACAATCGGCACCTCGATTTTGGAATGTATAAGGAACATACGCACACACACACATACAAACTCTCTTTTATAGTTATAGATATATGTACACACACACGCACACACACACACACACACACACACACACACACACACACACACACACACACACACACACACACACACACACACACACACACACACACATTGTTGGAGGTTAGTCACCTTCCTAATATTGTTATTAAAGACATAAAATATTCTCACAAACTAATCCAAAATAATCCAGTATCTGGAGTTAATTAACCTGTATTTAGTGCTTCAGGCAAAATTGTCATTTTGCTCCTGAATAGTGATTTATACTCCGTGTGTAATTAAGGCTTCCGATCAACTGTGTAGTTTTAGCTTTTTGCTATATCTTTTTGTGTCACAATATTGTTGTAAGCTTGTATGCTGGCTTCGGGTAATTGTGTGTTAGATTATTATTTGTGGGTTTATGCAGACAATTTTCTAATTCAAAGAAGTTTTTAGCATTTGTTGAAAAATATGATTTAGATTGGTTATAAAATTCAGAAAGATACGAGTGCCATCTCTATTCCTACAAATTCTTTTCTTTGCATCTAAGTAAGAAATCGATGCTTGTTTGTTCATACCCAAAGGAGTGTTTGCTTAACTTTTACTCAATGTTAAGATTATAATTATTATAATATGACCTCTATTTTGGTTGTTGATAGGGCACTTAACAAGAAAAAGCAATTTTCCTGTGTCGACTGCAAAAAATGCAACAAAAATATAATTGAGTAAATTGATGAGAAAAATTTCCCTCATGAATATCAGCAATAAAGATTACTTTGAAGCGTGAAAACTAAATTCTTCAAAATTAGATAAAGATATAGCATTCATGTTCACTACAAGCAACAATATATAATATGCTGGATTAAGACTGAAATTTGACAGAAATACAGAAATCAATTTTCAGGGAGAAAAACTAAAACCACAACAAAATAACTTATAGAATCTTTCCCCTGATGATGCATGTGTGATGAAGAAAAAATGTAATGCGATCATATGTGAGACCGTCGACAATACCGAATCCTGCATCTACATTTGTATGTTACATAAATTATCGCTTTAAATTTAAGATTCAGTTTTGTCATTTTCTCATTTGAAAGCGTTCGTTTTTTTGATAATTTATTTTGTATTCAGAAATACATTGTTGATCGACTCAAATTTTTGGGAAGATTCTTACAAGTAATATCATATAAGTACGATTATCTTTGAAGATTGGCATGTTGGAACCTTTAAAATTGTTTCGAAATTCACTTATGTATGGTGACAGTAAAAGATAGGATTCTCTGCACTGTACGTTCCGATATTCAATGGCTTATTAAATGACGTGCAGTGTTGCTGTCTGGAATCTTTCATTGTCACTAATTTCAAATTTGTTTCTGTATGTAAATATACTATAGTAGCAATGTTGTGATAATGATTTTATTGAATTTTTCAGAATTGGAAATCTGGGATGGTTGATGTGAGTGGAGTAAAATTTCGTCTTTTCTTTTGAGATTTTTAGGAATTTTGCGATGAAATTGTATATCGTTTATTTTTGTACTCTCATATTGTTGTGCATGATGATGATGAAGTCGTTTTTAGACCTATAGAAGTGCATTGTTAAGGCTGTTAATGTTTATTTCAGTATGCTCAGCTTTTTGTATTATGATTACGTTGGATACCTACTTTGGCGGTTGTTCATTTCAAATGAAAGGATTTGAAATTTGATATGAGGCTGACTCGCTATCGTAGCTGGCAACTTTAAGAGGAATATAATAGTGGTATATTTAGGTAACACAGCGTAATTAGAATACCTGAAAATCTATGATGACAAATAGATAACAAATGACAAGTTGCTTATTTGATGGGAGAAATATTTTATTTTTATCTCTAGTAAACAGAAAAACATAAGGGAATCCTCGTATATAACCGTCCCCTTATCACGATTCTTCGGCGAACCAGGGAACTTGAACTTAACTCACTATATTTATATATAGTAAGTTACGTACGAGAGTAATTGGTTATTTTTCATAACGTCTGCAATACCCACAGTGAAGACTTTCAAATAAATAACTATAGATTTGTGTTTAAGGTATTCTGAATCCCGCACTATAATAAACTTCCTGCACTATAATAAACTTCACCATGTTTATATACGTATCATTCAACTACGGTAGTAATTGAATAATATTCTTAAGGTCGCAATTTACTCACACGCAGCATCTTTCAGAGTTTGTCGCTAATTCAGTTCTAAACCAAAAATTGAAAACTGTTAAGATCTTTGAAGAAGACTGGTCTCTATCTACATTTTGGCATATAAAATTTGATCCAGTAGAAAAAAGTTTACATCAAAATTTGTTGCAACGTTATAGGAGAGTAAGTAACGCCAACACTCAAGTTTGGATCTAAATAACTTTTTTATTTTAAAAGCAAAATACATTTATCTTAGCTTCAATGATAGAAGAAAGCATAAAGAATTTCATAGTTTTGTTCCCATGAAACAAAAAATTGTATAAAAAAAGTTGTGAGGTAAAATATCATGAAAACAATATAAGCAAGCCAAAAAATAGGATTTAAGTATAATTGAATTTTTTATTTTGAAAGCAAACTATATTTTAATTATGCATAAATGATAGAGCACAATTCGAGGAGTTTCATGGTATCAATCTCATGCAATGAAGTTTTAAAAGAAAAAGTTGTGAGTGTTTGTTTCTCAAATTTGAGGGTGATAATATAGTTCTATACTTCTTTATGAATATAGTTCTATAAGGGGACTTTTAATATATGTCACCGGTGTCATTGAGATAAGGAAAAAAATATCAACGACACTGCTAATTGACACATTTGACACATTATTAATTAGCATAATAGCATCGCCTGGAAAAAACATGGATAATATGGAAAAATGCGAGCAAGAGAAATAATATTCTTAAGATTATAAACCTCGAAAATTACAGGACAAGTTGGAAAAGTTTGGGACAACTTATTACATCTGATAAAGTACAAAACAAGAATATATATATATATATATATATATATATATATATATATATATATATATATATATATATATATATATATATATATACACATGTATATATTCAAATTGAAGGAGTGGAGCAGGTAATTCAGGCTACATAATAATTACTCAACGAGGAGTATTCAACTAGCTACACTTCAGGCCGAAGATACCTTGATTATATGAAGGTTAGATTGTCGTTAAGAAATCCCTTAACAATTTCAAATTATATCTTTGGTGAGTTAACTTGGGATTCCTTAATGACAATCTGACCTTCATATAGTTAAGATATTTTCAGCCTGGTGTGTAGCTAACTGAGTACCCCTCGTTGAGTAATTATTACATCAGAGGGAACAAAAGGATGATGATGACAAATAAAAAAGAGAGAAAAGCAAACTGCAACCATACTTTATATATATGAGATCGAACGCAAGAGAATCGTTGTGAAGACAGGATTTACAAAATCGGGTAAAAATATCCCCATAGAAAAGGAAAAGTGGCCGAAATCAGCCACAGAGCATAAAACTCTGTGCTTCTCAAATTCTGGCTGAGAATATGTATATTACAGGGGAAAATGCGAGCAAGAGAAATAATATCCTTAAGATTATAAACCTCGAAAATTACAGGACAAGTGATTACACTTGGAAAAGTTCAGGATAACTTATTACATCTCGTAAAGTACAGAACAAGAAAATTTTTACTTAAAATATTGCAGCTAAGGATAAAATTTCAAATAAAATATTTAGATTTAGAAAATATTAGCTTTTATTAAAACTATTACTATTTTATTAAAACTATTACTATTTTATTAAAACTATTACTATTTTATTAAAACTATTACTTGTTATTTCTATTAGTAACAAAAAATAACTCGAATCTTTACCTTTTGACCGGCAGATCGAAAAATCAATTTTTTGTAACTAAATACTTTCAAACTTCGTATACTGGTAGAATATGTCACATAAAACATCTTTTACTGTTGGCGTTGTTAAGAAAATTCTGTATTTTCAAAGTTATTTCGTGTTAAAGTTGTCGTATTTTGGTAATTTCAACCAATCAATGACGTCGATTGAGCTGAATAAAATTACTACTATTGTTTGTCAACAACAACTTCCGGCGGTGTATATTTCGTTTGTCACTGTTATTTATGACATATTTCATCTCAGTTACGTTTGTATGAATAAACGAGTGTATCTAAAGCATGTTTACTTCATGGCACCACCACAATCGTTCGTGCATTTCTACTGCTTTTAGTTTTCTTTTCCTGTTTTACAGCTACTATTTTCGGAAAGACTTTTTTGCCCCCCTACTCCTATTCCTCCAATTTCTTCATTTTTCACTTTTTTCCGTAACTCTAACCCTAAAATCCCAACACTAACCCTACCACTAAAACCCCAACCCTAACCCTAAAACTTTAACCCTAAAACCATAACCTTAACCCTAACACTAAAACCCTAACCCTAAAACCCTAACCCTAACTCTAAAAACCTAACCCTAACCCTAAAACCTTATCCCTAACCCTAAATCCCTAAAGCTAAAACCAGTACAAACGCATGAACGATGTCATAAATAACAGTGACAAACGAAATATACACCGCCGATAGTTGTTGTTGACAAACAACGGCAGTAATTTTATTCAGCTGAATACACGTCATTAATTGGTTGAAATTACCGAAATACAACTACTTTAACACGAAATAACTTTGAAAATATCAACTTTTCTCAAAAACACTAAGAGTAAAAGATGTTTTATATGACACATTCTACCAGTGTCCGAAGTTTAAAAGTGTTTAGTTACAGAAAATTAATCTCTCGATCTGCCATTCAAAGGGAAAAGATCCAAATAACTCACTTAAAATATTTTTCCACATTAAAAAATCAACTTTTGTAATTATTAATTAACAATTACAAATTTGAAAATAGGTTATAAAAATAATAGTAGTACATAATTAGTTAGTACAATTAATAGAGTAATGCAAAAATTAGTTATATATTACAGTAAAATCTACCTATAACTACAAATTCACAGTAAAATTTGCTTGAGTTATTACCTTAGTTATTGCCAAGTCTTCACATTTTTAACATAATGAATTTGCCTACCATATATTCTATTCTACTTTGCATAAAACTTTAACTATATTGGTACATCTGGCTCTCATGTTTTAAGTATTCTAGTGTGTCAATATTTTAACAAAATGATAATTATTTTTGATACTTACACGGATCAGGGTAACCTAGTGATAAGTTCTGTTGTATCTGTCTTTGTACGACGGTTGTCGCTCTGACAGATATTGTTATATTCCGAAGTCGTCGATAGAACGTTCCAATCTGGCACTGTACGACCCCCAGTCGTACAGTGTTATTATCATCAAAAGTGTCCTCAAAAGGTTGGATCGTTATAACGTCCACTCAGTATCACAGTATAATTTCTGTATCAACACAGACACGACTATCAACACATTCTACACGTACTTCTCTCTTTATTATAGGCATAAAGCCTTATATATAGAAGGCACATCACAAGGACAGACAACACAAACGTGGGGTACATAGAACCATAGAACGATTAACGAATGAATTATGAGGTGTGAAAAATTATGATAATGAAATGGCTTTCTACCCACCAAAGTAGAAAGTTCCATTTTACTGTTTTTACAATTCAGCAGATCTTCAAACTTTACCACAGGTAGTAGTCCATCATATTGAAACCATAATGGCATATTATCCATCCTACTTCCAAATATCTCTTTCAGTCAAGCTGCCTTTTCATCATCTAGCAACACTGCTTTCATGTTTCGATTTTCCTCCTTATCTGCCAGTTTTACTCTTATTACGCCTTTCATTTTTGCAATTCGTTTTTCTATTTCTACACTTTTCTCGTACATCACCATCATTCTTTCATGTTTCCCTTTACGTGGCTTTCTCACTTCATTCTCTGCCCTTATTACTGGTGTTTCTATCTCATCTTCCAGTTCCTTCCGTCCCTCCTCCTTCTTACTTGTTGATGGCTCCGGCCCTTGTGTTTGATCTCCCGTTGCTTCATTTTTTTCCTTTTTCTCTGCTTTTCTTTTCTTTTTCGGTGGAGATTCACTATTTCCTCTTTTTTTCTCTACCTCAGTGAACTCTACTTCCTCCTCTGCTCTTACATTTACTTCTTCCTGACACTCCTTCTCCACCACCTCCTGTTCGTGTTTCTGGGGACACTTTGCCTTCATGTGCCCCCTTACTCCACATTTGAAACATTGGCGGTCTACCCTCCACCATGATTCTCAGTCTGGTTTCATCGGGTAGTATTATTTCTTCCGCAACTTTGTGGAGGTCAGGCAGGCTGATATGTACCATAACATCCAGGCCATATCCCCATCAGTTGAACTGCCACCAGCCATGCCTCGTTTATTTCGGGTGGCACTCTCCCTATCCTCACTCTGGCCGCACGTCTTCCGCAGTAAGTAGATAACAGTGCCCACTGTGCCGATTTCAAGGCTACGGTGGAGTATTTCTTTGCTTCGTTCTCATTAACGAAGCGTACCTCCACCGTGACGAACTTTCGTCCTCTGGTATAGAAAGTAGTTACTTCTTTTACTTCATTTAAGCATTCTTCTATCGCTTCAACGCCTGCTATTTCCACCTTCCTTGTCGCTATATTCAACGTTTTATGAGTAATAATTTTTCTTTCTGTCTTCTCCGTCACTTTTTTGGCAGGTGTCAGTCTTGGGCATCCTCCTTCTTCAACAAGATATTACACTTCTTGTAGTCTATGTCCTTTGCTTCCAGTTCACGTATCTGCAGTAGCACAGCTGTCAGGCTTTTGCCCGTCACCGCCGCATAACTGCCTGTTTGTACCTACGTATTCATATTCGCGTTGTTCACCGCTTCACCCATAAATGGGAAGCCAAATAAAATTTTCAACAAATTCAAAAAATCACAAATTCAACAATCACAATATTCAACAATTCAGTAATTCAACAATTCCGTACTTCAAATTAACAAAGCAATAATTCACATGCAAGCGAAATCAAGACACAACAACCAGGCTATGCGTACTCTCCTCTCTTTATTGCAGGCATAAAGCCTTATATATAGAAGGAACATCACAAGGACAGACAAGACAAATGTGGGTTACATAGAACGATTAACGAATGAATTATGAGGTGTGAAAAATTATGATAATGAAATGAAATGGCTTTCTACCCACGAAAGTAAAAAGTTCCATTTTACTGTTTTTACAATTCAGTTTGTATCGTGTTTAAATAAAAAAAAGCCATTAGATCTTCAAACTTTACCACAGGTAATAGTTCATCATATTGAAACCGCAATGGTGCACCATCCATCCCACCCCCAAACATCTCCTGCAGTCCAGCTGCCTCTCCGTCATCCAGCAACACCACCCTCATGTCTCGATCCTCCTCCCATCTTCCAGATTCACTTTCACTACGCCCTTCACCCCTGCAACTGAAGGGCAACGGAATGGACACCAAGATAATGGACAAGATCAAAAGGCCAACCAAATACAACATAGCGAGATGACTACCCGCTATCTGGGGGCCAGTGATAGACAACGGTGAAAGGAGTTCAGGGAGGGATTCCTCCTTTAGGAGCGATGAAATTCTGGATATTGGATACTGGAATCTTACAATCAAAGGGAATTAACTCAATATATTACAATGCTGAAGTTGATATTTTTCCCCATAAAATCTGTGTGAAGTCTTGGGCAAATTTTAACAGACTCATCCTGAGATTATAGTAAAACAAATTATAGTTGCAGGTTATAGAATAATGACACTTCTTATTTACAACAAGAAAATATAGTTACATAGATCTGTAGTTTGAGATAACATGTCACAGTCAGCAATTTTCTACTAGGTTTTGAGCATCTTATTCTCTGTATTTAAGTAAAATATTAAATGATAAACATATCCCGCTTATAGGTACTCCAATTATGCAAATCCAAAGGACATAAAATCGTACAAATTTATTCAAAAGTGTTATGCTAAGGCACCAAACTTTTTTTAATGGATTTACTGATACTTTTTTGTTTTAAACTTTACTTATGCCAAGCTATACACTATTGCATATTTTGTGTTGTGCATAAGTTAATGATAAAAGTTTAGTTTCAACAAACATGTTTTGATTTTATTCCTGGTTTTTTCTTTCTGTAACATTTCTTCCGAAAGCCTATGAAAAGAAAAAAAAATGAACTAGAGCAGGAAATAATCATGTTTAATAATAAAAAAAAAAACATGAAGTGGATATTTAAGTTTTTAATGATATTTATTTTGGCTTTTTCAAGTGGTTATGTGTAATTTAGACATTTAAATAAGTGGAGATGAAATATTGGTATAATCATTGAAGTAGAAGCTTAAAAGATAACAGTATTAGATCGACATCAGAACACCGAATAAAATCTTATTAGATATTCAATATAGACATAAGACAGTTTAATGATGAATGGTTTAATCCTTGCATGTTAGAAAGGATATATTTAATAATCGGTAACCGGACTATCATCTATTGTGTCGGTCGTTAAGAGTTAAAGTTATAGAATATAAAAGTTTGTCAACATGGCTTTTTATTAATTAATCAGAGGAAAAGTTTAGTGTCTAGTATCTTTCCAAACTGGTGAGATCAATGTGATTGGTTTCCGATTTGAGCTTTGTAGTTCAATGTAAAAACAAGACGGATTATCAGAAGATTACCGTTCTGGGAAGGAAGGATTGAGAAAAGTGCTGAGTATACAACTAGGGAGCGGTATGGTGAGATATAGCAAGGGTAACAAGAAGATGAAAAAAGAGGTGTATCGCATGTGTTAGAGCAGAGGTGGTTTGCACAGCTTGAATCAAAGGAGTAGAGGTCATTATAATAACAACAGAAGAGACAAAGAGAAGAAAGAGGAATCGTGAGCCAGTGAGTAGTTGTTGCTTGTTAGTGAACCAGTGGTTGTATCTGATCAGTCAGCTGGATGGCTGATATAACTTTTTTTGACATAGTTTAGAATACCTACTCGTGAAACAGTAGCAAATTTGAGGGCTTTGTGTCTTATTTATGGTTATGTAGTGAAAGAAACTTGCTTCTTTCACACACACGATTATTGTTTTTGGCTCTCTTGTTATGTCCTGATCGGAGGTTGATTTCAAGATTACGACTAGCTGAAACAGTTTGATTTGAGATGTTTAAATTGCATTGAGATGACACTTGTATCAGAAGGTCAAGGTGGAGTCAAGGGTGTTATTTTTCTGTGTAGGAGTGCAATTTGTTAGAAGTAGAAAAAGGTAATTTTTTGTTACAGAGGAAAGAGTTTTGGAGCATAACCGAAATTCGAAGAATTGAAAGAGTGTATGTTAGGGATGAATCAGTTTAACATGAGACTCCTGGTGTTAGGCATATGAGACGGATAGAACTTACAGAGAAGCAAACTACATTATTCTTTTCCAGCCAATGAAAGACTTCACTGACATCAAAGACAACAACATTGTTTTCGTTGTAGTTATCGACAGACAGTGAAGTCTGGAGAGATCTGTTCCTATAGAAACCGAATCGGTGATCTTCGAAAAAGAAGAAATTTATAAATTTGTAAAGATAGTCGTTTTACGACTGTTTCACTCACTTTTGAGATGCTGGGAGTAAGAGCGGAAGGATTGTAATTAGGAGGGTTAGAGAAGTTGATAATGATTTTTTTTTGTGAATAGAGCAGTGTCACGCGACGCGTTTCCATAGATTGACATTGAACAACACAGAAGCTCGCTCGTGTGTTGGTTGGCAGCTGCTATGACGTACAGAAACGGTCGACTTGTAACCGGTTCAGACTAGGGAAATCCGATTGTCTAACTGAAACTGAGCGTCGCATAGCCGGCTGAGCCGCCTGGATGCGATGTGATTTCTGCTCAGTGTTCTGAGTAACAAAGTGATGATATTTCAACAAAGTTCAGGTAAAAGGCAACTGTAACTATGAATGTCATTTTAGATAAAACTAATTTCATTAAAGTTTCTATGTTTGAATGTTCAGTCACGCAGAAAATATTGAAATTTTCATATTATAAACTTGAAAGGAAAACGTATTTATGCAGCATTGTATAAACGAAAAATTTACCAAATGAATGGTCAAGAGAACGATTATATCTTTAAACTTTATTTGATCGCTCACTTCTTGTCTCTGAAGAGAACTGTGTATATTAAATGAAGAGATTTTCCTTTTATGTTAGTTAGTCATCGAATGAAATAAAGATTTTAAAATTACATAAAATCATACTATCATTAATTTAGATCTCTGAGAATATTAGAATTGCATTTCTGAATCAATTTATAACATTCGCGCATGCCTGATTTATAAGAATCATAGTAAGAACGAGCGAAGAGAGTCGCTAGATTCCTCTCCAGTATATTGCAAATATTTATAGTAGAAGAATGATCTTGGAAACTTGATCACTTTATAAGTTGCCCAATATAAAGTCACCTTTAAATAATAATGATGAATTATTTCAGTTTAGCGAAATGAGTCAAATTCCAATTTTAAAAATTATTCTGATTACTTGTTTGTACACTTCTGAGTACACTTCTATGGGTTGCAATAAATGATCAGACTGAATTAAAAATACACTACATTAGTTTTTAATACTTTTCAAGCAAGATGATAAAGTAGTTTTGCATTAGAATCTATAACTGTAAACGTCTTTCAAAATCTCTGTCTACACTTTAGGCTCGTTTTTGTGTTTATACACTTGATGTCTTCTTAATATGCTTAATTACACCCATCCCTTAGCTATCTAGCAATACATCTTTAGTTCCCTCTTAAATAACGGTGTTATCCTGTATTCGTAGAATTAAGTCAAGTACAATATCAAACTTTTAGAAATCAGGTCTTTTATAATGTATGTACGTTACATTTGTTGTTGAAGATCATGATATTAATAATTTTAAACCATTGATACTTCACATTATTACAAAAAAAAAAGATTTATTTACTTTCTAGATGTGATATAACTAGCTCATTGTAATTGCTCCGTGTCTATGTGATACATGACATTGCCCTATCCTATTCTTCATAATCCTTGGTGGTATCAAACATGGTATTGTAGAAAACAGTTTTAGGCGACAAGTAACATTTTTGATTTGTTTCAGGAATGTTGAATGTTGTTTAAAAAGTTTGTGCACCCTTACTTTGTTAGTGTTAGGTATCAGACCTTGTCCGCTTGAGATTAAAGTACTGAATAGTGGTCAAACCCTCTTCCATTTTGTTTCCATTCAATTTTTCATCAATTTGAAGTTCGGAGTTCTCTTTTTTATCCTTCTTGACAAGAGTTGTTGCCATTATTTTTAACCAAGTCGACTTTTAGAGTGAACCTTTAAGTGAGGATGTCTCGTTTTAGATTCAAAATTAGTATATCTGGAACTGCATTGGTTTTTATTTTTTGAAATAGTGGGCTGTGCTTTGGCAGAGATTTGGCTACTGTTTCTGTCAGTTCAAGCGACTACATGAGGGTGCATGTCGTCCGAAAGAGAATGTCACGGCAGAGCAGGAGGCAAAGTCTTGATATCCCTCAGACACTATGCAACAGGTCGTGCATGAAGACTTAAATTGTAAGTCATTAAAACTGCTGTGTCGATACCTAATTTCGGCCGTTTCCAAAGCAAAGCGACTGGACAGGTACAAAAAGTAGCGGAAGAGATTCAGTGTGCCAATGTGACACAGCAGTGGTGCAAGAGCAATTTCAGTGGTTCTGGGACAAGAATATGCGACTCCACCTCCGGCTCTGACGTCAACCCTATGGACTTCGCTATTTGGTCCATTCTAGAAAGTGACTTTTCAAGAGTTTCCTACAAAAATAACACCGCTCTGAAGAAAGCTTTAGTCGCATCACGGGATAGTTTAGGTGAAGAAGTCGTCCGGTGTTCGTGTGATTGTCTTTGGGCGATTGGGAAAGCTAAAGGGGAACACATTGAATGAAGTATATCTCAATATGTTACATGGCCATATTTAATTAAATCCTAAACAACTCCTGAGTTTTATGCCCTTTACTAAAAATTACGACTAAAAATCAGTCGGAAATTCTTTATGGCACACCATGTATTCCATCAAAACGGAAAGATAAAGAGCAAAGTCGACTTCAGCGGATTTGAACTTAGAATGTAAAGAGACGTAATTAAATCCAAGACAACTATTTCCAACATTCTATTGATTTCAGACAGCTTAATATCACAAATTTTCAGGGTCGGCAAGTCATCTAAATTGGATCCCTAGTTTCTAACATTGGTACAAGAGTGGATATCTAGTTGTAGAGGAATGCATTCGAATTATTAGACCTCAAGATATTTCTTTTATTGATCCTGAAAAACGAAAGACAAAGTCAGCATCTGCAGGATTTGAACTAAATGTATACGGGGGCATAAATAAACGCTTTATAGCATTTTCTCAGACACAGTAGCATTTCTGCTACTCCAGTACAATTTTATATAATAAGATAAATATTACAGTTGGATAATTCTCTGGAAGAGAGTCTATCTTCATCAGTTACTAAAGGGATTTTCAGCTGAATACTAATCTGTTCTGATGAGTGTGCAGGATATAGAATTGTCGTTATAAATCAATTAAGAGATGAATTTGTTAAGCAGTAAAAGTTCGTAGATTACTGAAGGAAACTTATTTTAGAATTTTGTCTTCTAAATATGTCATCACATTGCATATAAACTTTATTATCGCATAGAACTACAAATACTTAAAACAAATTCTGAATTAAGTATCTAACTCTTCTTCTTCTTCTTCTTCTTCTTCTTCTTCTTCTTTTTCTTCTTCTTCTTCTTCTTCTTCTTCTGCTTCTGCTTCTTCTTCTTCTTCTTCTTCTTCTTCTTCTTCTTCTTCTTCTTCTTCTTCTTCTGCTTCTGCTTCTTCTTCTTCTTCTTCTTCTTCTTCTTCTTCTTCTTCTTCTGCTTCTGCTTCTTCTTCTTCTTCTTCTTCTTCTTCTTCTTCTTCTTCTTCTTCTGCTTCTTCTTCTTCTTCTTCTTCTTCTTCTTCTTCTTCTTCTTCTTCTTCTTCTTCTTCTGCTTCTGCTTCTGCTTCTTCTTCTTCTTCTTCTTCTTCTTCTTCTTCTTCTTCTTCTTCTTCTTCTTCTTCTTCTTATTATTATTATTATCACGTGCTTTGACTGCACTACCGAGAAGTGTGCCTTGGGTATGTGCTGTGGTTGACGCTCTTATTTTTACTGTATTAAAAAATGTTTTACCGAGGATGTGTGCGGTGCCTATTAGTGCTATTTTCTGTATGTTATATATATTTGTTAGCCCTTGTGTTTTTGCTATGTATTTGTCAGAATATCTTTTATCAGACTTAATGTCCCTACTATGACAGAAATTGTTTCTGCTTTTAGACTCTTCATTCGAGTTAACTCTATTTCCAAATCTTTGTATTTTGAAAGTTTCTCAATTTCTTTTAGAGAAACCTTGTCATCTGTTGGTATTGATACATCGATTAGAAAACATTTTTTCTTGGTGATCTCTGAGAACTATATCCGCCGTATTGGCTTTAATTTCTCTATCTGTGTGCATTGGCATATCCCAGAGTATGGTAGCTTTCTCATTTTCTGTGACCTTTTCTGGCGTATACCTATACAATCTTTTTTTCTGTTGTTATTCCATAATGTTAGTATAGCTTCCAGTGTATATAGGTCCCAACTATTATTATTATTATTATTATTATTATTATTATTATTATTATTATTATTATTATTATTATTATTATTATTATATGTTTGACTTATGCTTTGCATTTGTACAAGTTGGCTCCAAGTCTCACTCAGCGACTTCAAGAGACAAGTTGTTGGTGTTATGCCTAGGGTGTCATATATTTGGTTTTGCACACAGTATTGTTCTAGAGAATATTTAAAAAGAAAATTATGAGTTTGTTTTAAAATTTGAGATTACATAGACAGTATTTTACGTAGGATATGAGCAGTTCCCATGAGCACTATCTTTTGAATTTCTACCATCTTGGGGTTTCCTGGTATCTGAACTAGGAAGGAATCAGCCCCTTTTGCTATCATTGCTAGGGCACCTATGTCAACAGGTACTGTTTTAGTCTTGAAATCCCACATTTTGCCAATTTCTATTTCAAAATCTTTATACCTGCTCAATTTTTGGTAGGTCTTGACAGATACACAATGAAGAAGCATGATTTTTGTCTCAAGACTTTCAGCATAATGTCTGGCCTATTCGCATCTGTCTTTCTGTCAATTTGAATGATGAAGTCCCAAAGGAGTGAGATGTGATCCTTTTCAAGCACTGGAGGTGGTTTGTATCCTCACCAGTTTTTATCATGGAGTAGGTCCAGGTTTTTGCAAATTACCCAGTGAATATATTGTGCAACTCTAACATGCCTGTTGAGATACTCTGTAGGCACAAGAAGACTGCACATAGAGACAACATGATCAATGGTTTCATTTTGTTGTTGACATACACGACATGTTGGGCTACTGCTGTTCTTCAATATGTTGGCCTGGTAGTTTCTTGTAGGTAAGCATTGATCTTGGACTGCTATGATAAACCCTTCTGTTTCTGATTTTAAGCCAGAAGACGCTAACCATTGATGGGTAAGGGCTTTGTGAACATCGGCACTATTAATTCTCTTTGAGTACTTGCTATTTAGAGGTTTTCCTTGCCATTTATCAGTAAGAATATCTAAGGCAGCAGTTTTAGCACGGGTTTTCATATGCTTAGCTTTTTCTGTGCTTGTTTCTAGTTATTATTATTATTATTATTATTATTATTATTATTATTATTATTATTATTATTATAATTATTATTATTATTTGTTACGGAATTTATTCAGACTTGCATAACATCTGCAAGAATTTATATTTTATATATTCTTGCATAGAAAATTAGAAAAATAGGAAAACTGAATGGAATATATATATTAAGAAAAGAACAAACAAAAAACAATTGTTTTCTTTTAATTATAAAATGCGAAAAGCAATTTTGTAGTGTTCAGAAATATCCGATAAAAGAAATACGAAGCAAAAGCAAATTTTTCTAAATAAGTGTTTGAAGTAGAGGTGCATGAGACGGTAGAGAGTTAGACACAATGCTCAAACGTATTTAGTTTCGTTGGGTTCAAATTTAAATTTCAGTATTATGGGATTGATAAACTGGTTAGCTTACTGCAGATGATTTTACTATTTCTCTTCAACAAGTTGTCAACTAATCTTTGCCTAAATAGTGTTAATTAAAAGAGAGGATTCTTTGGTTGAGAATCTGGGTCCTAATTTCAATTCCTAATTGTAGCCCTTTCCGTTTATTTTAGTTGATGTTGCTTTTGAGGAAAACACAAACAGCAAACAGTCAAATTAAGCACTTCTTGAAAGAAATATGTCTAATCAATCACCAAAAAACTATCTAAATACAAAAATCAAGAAACTAACCTTATTTATCATCTTCGATGGTAGAATGAACCATTGATGTATTCATTTAAAGGTAATACCAACGTAAGGTAACTAAAAAACTATTTTTATGTACATTGGTTTCAAATTTGGGCACAAATTTGAGGGAGGGTAAGTTGATTACATCAACCCCAGTGCTCAACTGGTACTTATTTTATCAACCCTGAAAGGATGAGAAGCAATGAAGTCAGAATGCAAAAACGGACGTAATGCCGATATGAATAAAGTATAGACTTTACTAGTACTCCTAGACAAATATAGCTTGACTTACACACATAAACACATCCATCCATCCATTCATACATACATTGGAAAAATATGTACTGTCATAGGGGTCAGCTGTCCTGCTGATGTGAATATCTCTTTGAAAATGAAAGAGAAAGAAGGTAACTATGGAACACTGTTTCGAAACCTCCAGCTTCTATATCCGGATTACAAATTTACATTTATATCAGTAATAATTAAAGCACTTGGTTTTGTAAGTAAATACTCAACTCTCAGTCTGGATAAGCTTGGATTTTCAGAAAAAGAAATCGACCAACTGATTCGCACATTACAAATACAATCTGTTTACAGAACAATAAAACTATGCAAGACTTTTCTCAGGTTTAAAATGTGATGTTGTTTTCGTTATCTCCATTCCAAAGACGGAGCTTCGTATCCTTGTTAGAAACCAGCTCCTTCTTCTTCAGAAGAAGAATATAAATGATTGAATACAGAGGAGACATACATACATACATACATACATACATACATACATACATACATACATACATGCATGCATACATACATACATACATACATACACACACATATGTATATACACACACGCACATATACATGTACATGTATGAATGTATTTATGTATGTATGCGTTCGCTCGCGCGAATAACTTCAGCGATGTTACAAATTGATCAAACACGATACCTAAAATATGTCAGATTTATGGGAGGAATAAGGGATAGTGTGTGAAGCATGCTGCACTAGACAACATATATGAACTCCAAGATATTTTAAAAAATGTATCAGGATATGTTCCAGTAAAAATCTTCGACTGAACTTGTTTCTCATTTAAACAGCGGAGTATTAAGTTATTGAAGTTAGATAGAAAAAATAAAACTGCTAAACTAAACGTTCTCTAGGAGTATAAACACATTGCAATTAAGCTATATTTTACTTGAAGAGATGCGCTGCGTGGAGTGGAAGTCGAATCTTATGGAAATGTTACCTGTTATTACATTTCTTCCTTCAGTTTATTGATATGGATATATAATTTGAATTGACATTTTAATGAATTGGAATAATTGAAGAATGGTTATCTGTTTTACAAAAAATTGATGTTAGCAAATATCACTTTTCCTTTTAATTAACATTATTTCTTCATGATAATCGTTTCTTGGCATGGATTTCACATGAAGTTATTAAATTATTAACTTTCGTATTTCTCTACTATTATCGTGATACCAAATCAATGTCAGATTTTCTGGAAGAGTTTAGGTTATGCTCAAAAGAGTTGCCAAATGTTGTACAAATAATACACATTTGTACTCTTTTGTTGACTAGTAAAGTAACTAAGTATTATTTGAAAGTGTTGCCATCTACTCTTTGCATATCTATTATGTTTTGAAAACTTACCTTTGAAATCTAATATATTTCAAAAGAGAGATAGAGCCGACCTTATAGAAGTATATAGTAGCTAAAGATATGAGGATTTAAGTATCAAAATTTGATACCAGTTTTTTGAAGATCTTTCAGCTTTATGTGATTGCATATCTCTTCTTTTTTTCCTCAGGGATAAGAGTCGTAATAGTATAAATCCAGTAGTTCACTTGATATAAGGAAGCACTCCTTATTTGTGCAAAACTGCTGGATACTTTTGATTCTGCAGTAAGCTAGACACAACGAACTAACCATAGCCGGAAGAAATAATACAAGTGATTGTAAACAAATGAAGTCTACGAGACCAACATTATAATTTTTTTCTCTTCTAAATGCTCTCGGTCAGTTCTCCGCCTATTGTTATTATTTAAACTATATGCGTATGGAACGGTACTTCATTTCTTATTATAATTTACCATAATATATTTTACATTACCTTAAGAATACGCACATTTTTAAAGAATCAGAATTAATAAAATGCGCCATTTTACATTTCAATTGATATAGGTATTTGTTAGATATTTCTAACAAATTGCGTTGTCTTACATAACATCAACGTTTATAGCCTTTAATCATGGACTTCATATTATCCTCTTCAAGTTGCGGCTCTTGGGAGTTGCCATCTGTATGGTTATCTCAAAAATGAAAAGATCGATTTTTCTGATTCTTAGTGTATTTATAAAATTTGATAAACATATCTATCTTGTCTGTTTGAAATGGTACAAAGGAAAGAAAACAAACAACAAAACAAACTTACACGAGAACAGCGACGTCGTTGACTAGATAGTTACTACTAGTCTTTGTATCCTCAGAAGTAGTTGATGGTAATAACCAATGACATATGAAATAAAATACACAAAAAAACATATAAACATATCCAAATAAAAAAGCACACGCATAGAATAAGTTGTACTATATTCCTGAATATTCCAAACATGATCAGAATTCTCATATAACAACGATATAGACTAGCTCCACATCATACATACGTACATACATACATACATACATACATAGACGTACACACACACGAAAGAGAGAGAGAAAGAGGGAGAGAAAGAGAAAGAGAAAGAGAGAGAGGGAAAGAGAAAGACACAAAGAGAAAAGTATTCGATACTTTTTGTAGATTATCCATTCATTCGGAATAAAACAAAACTTTGCCGATTCTGTTGTTCCCCCGTTCTGGCTGGTGCTAGACAATTCTAGTAAGAATTACATTATCATATAGCAGGTATCTCTTTTCTTTTATCAAACTATTACAGTTGCATTATGCTATGGAACCATGATAAACTATTGTACATCTTTAAACTCTATTAATAATTCAATTTCTACAATCACAATGATGAAATTATACAGAAGGATATTCTAAATATAGCGACAGAATTAAACTTTAGCTTTGAACAAATGAACATACGCACAGCTGCATTTATATCGGCAAGCATGCTTTTAAATACATTTAATTGTATATATAATGTATGGTGTATAAACAAGTTGCGCTCTAAAAGTTTGTGTCAAAAGTACAAAAGAAAAAGTAGAGAAACGAAGAAAATCTACTGTATAAAGAAGTTCTACTTTTAAAGGAAAAGGAAGTCTTTTTCATATAGCCCCATTGTTTGTTTTACATTTCTCCGACCGTTTTCTTTCAACACAAACTGTAGATACAAAACATTTCCATCTTTTTCTACGACGACGTTTTCAACCATTATTATAAAATTTTGTGAAATCTGTCTGTAACATTATTTCCGGTTTGGTTTGCAACTCTCCCTCCCTCGATCTCGCCCTTTTTTATGTAGGCATGTATGTATGTATGTATGTATGTATGTATGTATGTATGTATGTATGTATGTATGTATTTACTCAGACAGACACATATTCCTCAACATAGTCGTTAAAGCCATTTATCTATCACTTTCGAAAAAAAAAAAGATCATCAAAGAAGTAAGTTTATTACAGAATGAAAAGGAAATTATGAATCTGTTCTTTAAATTTCTCATAAGAAAAGATAAATGATTTTTTCTGTTAAATATTAATAAGCTACTTTCTTCACAATAAGAAATTTCCTCTATCTATCTATCTATCTATCTATCTATCTATCTATCTATCTATCTATCTATCTATCTATCTTTTTTTAACACGATCCCTTTTGATCGGAAATTTATTTTCTACTTTTTTTTTCTTTCGAAAAGAAAAGGTCAACATTGTACTTTGTCTCCTCTGTGTTCGGACCTGTGTGGCTAATAAAGAACAGTCTACGCACCACCTTTAACAGGTCGGCCGGGTTTCTTTCGACGTCTAGAAGTATTCCTAGGAACGTCTCATCCTTTACTTTTAGTGTGGGATTGGAACACTACTTTCGACACGCATCTAGACTACGTGGGCAGAGATAGTAACAGGAGGGGTTGCAAATACCTCAAAAACCTGCTCAGACACTTTCAACTGTCTGACAGGTACCAACTCGACCACCCGGTTGCGCCAACGTGGACATGGAGCAATCGCACTGGATCGTCGAGATCGTATCTAGATAGAATACTGTGTAGGACAGTAGATAGAGATAGCGTAGGGTGTTCACAATTCCACATAGTCAGCTACACGGATCACAAACTTGTGACGTGTACGCTTGACTTAGATAAGGCACACAGGCAGGGTCCCGGTTACTGGAAACTGAACGCATCTTTCCCGTCGAGACAGGTTTTCAGAGACCGGATTAGCACGCTAGTGAAGAGGGCTTTGACGGGAGCCATCATCAACAACAAATGGGGGTTTGCCCTCAAGAGAGCAATAAGAGCCGAATCAGTTAGGTATAGCAAAGCGCTAGAAACTAGAAGAGGCGATTAGAAGTGGCATCGCATCCGACGTATTGGCGGCGAGGTTGGCCCTCGATTAACACTTCAACACCAAACACGAAGGGTGCGTTGTCAGGGCTAGGATGTGTGCTCTAAGAAACGAAGGTGTTGGAGCCGTGCGAGAGGCCCGAGTGGCGGAGGCACAACAGGGCAACAATGGATGAACACGGGCACGAATTACTCGAGCCGTAACGCTGCTGAAAAAGAGCCGTAACGCTGCTAAAGAAAGACCCAAACAAGGGGGACGTAATAGATATCTTCAGGTCCATCACTCTGCTCAATGCAGATTTGAAAATGTTGCCCAATGTGCTAGCCAAGAGGTTGGCGCTTGTCATCGAGAAACTGGTCGACAAGGCGCAAACGTGCGCCATGCCGGGCCGGAGCATCCATGACAACCTCCATCTCATGCGCTACATCATAGACAGAGTAGTTAAGGAACCTGGCATGGGTGGGGCATTGATCAATTTGGATCAGTCCAAGCTTTTTGATAGGGTAGACCATCGATATTTGGAGGCTGTCCTCATAACTGCTGGTTTCGGTCCCGTTTTCCGCAGCTGGATCGCTGCCTTATACAAAGGCATGAGTTCGGTAACTCGCGTGAATGGGCATCTATTGAGGCCATTCGATATTGCACGTTCGGTCCGTCAGGGATGCCCCCTCTCATCAAAATTAACCCGGAAAATCAGTGGGCTTGCAGCTCGGAACCTGGAGAAGCAAGCCCATGCCGTCGTGGGACGCTGGACCGACGGTCCGGTCGAGTTGCTCTCGGGGTCTGGTTTGGTCCGGGACGAAATAACGAGTAGGGAGAAGAACTGGGACGAGATAACGAGTAGAGTGGCCACTCACGCCCGGCAATGGGCCGAGAGGAAGCTGTCCCTAAAAGGTCGGGCGGAGGTGGCGAACGCGTACATCGCGTCCGTCATCTACTACCGCCTGACCGTCGTGCCTTGTCCCGACCCTACCATCACCAAACTGGAACGAATCCTCTTCCGCTTCTTGTGGAAAGGAAGCGTTCCAATGGTCAGGCGATCTGGAAGGCCTAGAGACAAACACTTTCCTCTCTGGTCAATCTCTCATCAACTTCAAGTTTCACTTGAAAAGGAAGGTGAGAGTAGAGAGGAAAGTTTTATCTAGCGAATGTTTCAATAAAAGATGGGTGAATGTTGCAAGGATGGTACTTGAGCATAATCCTATGAACCAGAAAAAGAAAAGAAAAAAGAGAGTAACTTACTGTTATGTGTTTTTGTATGACATTATTGCCCGAGGTCACTGTGGTCTTTTTTGTAGGCTTTTCTTTCAACGGATAAACCTAATCTGTTTTTTTACATTTATGATATTTTCTGTGATACACGATCCCTTTTGATCGGCATTTTTTTTCACAATCCCTTTTTATCGGAATTTTATTTTTCTCCTTTTTTCTCTTTTTTTCAAAAAGAAAAGCTCAACATTGTATTTTGTTCCCTCTGTGTTCAGCCCTGTGTGGCTAATAAAGAAAATTGTCTCTCCGTCCGTCCGTCCGCCCGTCTGTCTGTCTGTCTGTCTGTCTGTCTGTCTGTCTGTCTGTCTGTCTGTCTGTCTGTCTGTCTGTTTGTCTGTCTGTCTGTCTGTCTGTTTGTCTGTTTGTCTGTCTGTCTGTCTGTCTGTTTGTCTATCTATCTATCTATCTATCTATCTATCTATCTATCTATCTATCTATCTATCTATCTTGTCTGCCTGGTTCTCTGTCTGGTTCTCTGTCTGCCTTTGTGTCTGTATATGCTGTGCAGTATGTATGTATATATTATATTTGTCAACATAATGTGGCAGTCTCGGTTGGGACGAATGTTACTGTTACTTAGCCCCAGGAAACATCGTCTCCAGCTGGCTATACGACACACTATCTGTGTCCCTATATTTCCGAACAAAGGAGTTTAGCATCCCCATTTAGCACAAAGCAATATCTGTGGACTGCAGTTCCTGGGTTATTTCTCTTCCTCAGCACAGTGCACTGTTACTGAATGTCTCTCGTTTAGAGATAGTGTCGTATAGCCAGCTGGTGACGATGTTTCCTGGGGCTAATTAACAGTAACATTCGTCCCAACCGGGACTGCCACATTATGTTAACAAATAATCTTTACTTTAGTGTACTGTTGATGAATGTCAATCGTTGAGAGATTTAGATATAATAATGTTTCTAATTATTAGATCAGTGACTGTGTGTCACTTTGAAAATAATATATATGTTTTCGAACAGGAATTTGGCAGCGCTATCTCTAGCCAAGCAATTATTATGTGCCGAGGAAGAGAAATAACCCAGAAACCGCGGTCCACAGATATTGCTTTGTGCTGAGTGGGGATGCTAAACTCCTCTGTTCGAAAATATAAGGACACAGATAGTGACTCTATAGCCAGCTGGAGACGATGTTTCCTGGGGCTAAATAGCAGTAACATTCGTCCAAACCGGGACTGCCATATTATGCTGGCAAATAATTTTTACTTTAGAGCACTGTTACTGAATATCACTCGTTGAGAGATTTAGAAATAATAATGTTTCTCTCCCTCCCTCTCTTTCTCCCTCCCCCTCTCTCTCTGTATACAAATTGATAGATAGATAGATATGTAGGCACAGGCGTGGCTGTGTAGGCATTTTAAAATCAAGGCTGGACTTCTTCCTGTCGAGAGTCGCAGAAGAACCTACCTCACGGCAAGAGGTGCAAGTGAGGGTAGTTACATCAAACTCCATTCTTCACCAAGTGCCACATATTGGAGGAGGCTCTCAGTAATAACAGTGTAACAAAACGGCGGTGCATCACCATGGCTGCAGCTCTGAGCTGAAACTACACACACACACACACACACACACATATATATATATGTATATATATATATATATATATATATATATATATATATATATAGGGTCGTCCCATAAATAATGCTGTTTTTCAATAGCATGAACTAAAAGTCGGAGGGGGACGAGATAAACTACCTGCATCAACTTGCTATAAAGGCAGGTTGTAAATTTACCTTTTTTTTTATTACTTATTCTTAGTCCAAGTTTTGAAGAGTGCAGTTCGATTTTATCAATTATTTTTTCAAAGCTATAATGGAAGTGACAAAGAGCATGTTCGGCATATTTTGCTTTATGAGATCAATAAAGGAAATTACGCAACTGAAAGTGTAAGAAATATTAATGCAGTATATGGAGATCGGAAAATAAGTATATGCCTGTGTCAGTGTCAACGGTGGTTCCAGAAATTACAAGCTGGAAACTACAAACTAGAAGACGAGCCTCGTCTTGGAAGATCTGTAGAGCTCGATGAAGACGTCCTGCAAACCCTGGTGAAACAAAATCCCATCGTAACTGTTGAGAAACTAGCAGAGAAGCTTGGATTTGGTCATTCAACCATTCATCGACACCCGTGTGCCATCGGAAAAGTCAGCAAATTGGGGTCAGTGGGTTCCCCACAAACTTTCCGATTCTAATCGCGGGCAGATAGTGAATGTATGCTCTTATTTGCTGTAACATCTCACGAATGAACTTTTCTTGGACCGAATAGTGATTGGTGACGAGAAATGGGTTTTCTATAAAAATGTCAAGCACCGATGACAGTGAGAAGAAGAAAGGAGAAGCAACGGTACCTCAGGCTAAAGAAGGTCTTCCCCCGCGTAAGGTGTTGTTATCTGTTTGGTGGGATATGAAAGAGCTAGTCCACTTTAAACTTTTAAACTCAAACCAAACGATAACAAAGGAGATATACTGTGGGCAGCTTGAGCGGCTTAAGTCAGCGCTAGAAGAAAAACGACCATCTTTGATTTCAAGACGAAAGGTGTTCTTCCATCAGGATAATGCTCCACCACATATAGCGAGGATGTCATTCCAAAGGCTGGAGCAATTTGAATGGGAAACGATACTCCACCCACCATATTTGCCAGACATTGCAAATATTATCATTTATTATCATTTATTATCATTTATTCCGTAGTCTTCAAAATCGGACGAAAAAATGAATTCTGTTGATGAGGTCGGAACAGTACTGGAGGAATATTTTTCGTCATGGACAAGTGAATTTTGAAAGAGGGACCTTGCAAGTCTACCAGATAGATGGAAGAGCATTGTAGAAAATGAAGGAGAGTATATTTTAGATTAAAAAGAACTTTGTTTATCTTATTTTTGAAAAATAAAAGTAAACAAAAACCGCATTTTTTATGAGATGACCCTTTACACACACACACACACACACACACACACACACACACACACACACACACACACACACACACACACACACACACACACACACACACACACACACACTCACACACACACACATATGTATATGTATATGGAGCTTCCGGTGCGAATGCCAAGAAGCACAGCATGTCGTTTCCAAATTTCTGGCTGAATGAATTGCGTCATAGTGCTGTTTTTCTCACAGACCGTGCCCAGCTGACCCTACTATACTGTGTAGTCAACAAAATAAAAAACAAACAATGTGAAAGCGGGAAATTAAAAATATAAAATGTCAACAATTCACCCATCTCTTTCTATGTATCTATATATACAATATATATACATACATATATATATATATATATATATATATATATATATATATATATATATATATATATATATATATATATATATATATATATATATTTGATGGTGGATTACGTACATATACAAGCACATTCACACACACACACACGCACACACACACACACAAACACACATACATACATACGCATGTAGTCGAATATCAAAATAAAAAGGAATTAATAACCAAAGCGAAATACTTCATAAAGTCTGTGTAGCTTAACAACAGGTTAACAAATATGTCTTGTGATAGATGTATGAATCTAAGGTAATTCGAATTCAACAAGCTGTCATCAACCAAATTTGTAAATCCGTGGTATGATTAACAAGCGTCAGAGTTTATTATAGATCTGAAGACGATATAGGTGTAGGACTGTTCTCTATTTCTTCCATCGATCGACTATGGATCAATTAATTAATACGATTGAATTAGACCCCTCCAATATTTATCGGAAACATATGTAAACCTTCAATAAATGTTTAAAATCCATTATCTGTATGTATCCCCCACCAATTTAATATTACACCCTGTCAGTTTACCTAATGCTATAGATACATTCACACAGACGACCACAAGTTAACAAAATTTGCATCATTGATTTTTCAATCAAAGAAACCAATCCTATATATTTAAAAGTTTCAAATTCACTTTGCTAGATATGACGTAATTATCACACCGAAGCTACATTAGATTGTGGCGTTTGTCATTGATTTGAATTTTCCCAACAATATAATTCTGACAGTATGGGAGTAATTATCATAGCCAAGCTGCATCTGATTATAACTTCTGCAATCAGTTAAATTTTCTCAACAGTGAAACTTTCTTTAACATTGTCTTGTCTATTATCATATGGCTATTCCAAACAACCATTATTTAACATACTCAAAGCACTCTTTGAATTGGCAAATTCTATTTCTGGTCATTATGAACTACCCACATACAGACGTTACTTATTCTTAATTGTACTTCCCTACTCTTTCGTTGTGGTGTTTATACGAAACATTTCACCGCATAGGGAGATTCAATTGATTTGATCTATATTATGCAAAATGGACTACTAGCAATTATAACTACCTTCAATTATATAATCTGCTGGAAATTATCCATTCATATGTTCGATTATGCACATAAGCGCAGGTGTAAATGTGTAGGAATTTTTGGGAAAAACAATTGGGGGCTATTTTTGAGAATTGATCGTCACTCGCGGCTGTTTCTGAACAAGTCCATATTTGTTTCACTTTCTCCGTTTTCTGCGTTTGTGCATCCGTAGATTTCTACCACACACACACACACACACACACACACATATGTGATTAAAAAAGTTCAAACGAGGAATTATTCCATTCATTATCATGTTTATTACAGAGATTATCTAACAAATTATGCTTTACACTTCTATATTTAACTGTGCGTGTATATTCCTTATTTGGCGTCTGGTGTCTTCTGCCTTACTATTAGAAACGTTTACCTGGGAATTTACTTAAAGTGAAAAGAACAAATCGTATGCAACAGATAAGTCGTCTTAATAAGATATTTCTGTGTACCAGACCATTAGCTGTTATTTTTAGCATAACGAGTTTTCTTATTTCTTTACTGCCCACAAGGGGAAAAACAACGGATTAAAGTCGATTACATCGACCCCAGTGCGTAACTGGTACTTAATTTATCGACCCCGAAAGGTTGAAAGGCAAAGTCGACCTCGGTGGAATTTGAACTCAGGACGTAGCGGCAGATTAAATAGCGCTAAGCATTTCGCCCGGCGTGCTAACGTTTCTGCCAGCTCGCTGCCTTCTTTAGCATAACGAGTTTTCTGGTGAGGGCTTCATTTACCTTCATTGCCTGTTTGTTGCTTCAGTAGAAATCTACGGATGCACAAACGCAGAAAACGGAGAAAATGAAACAATTATGGGCGACTTGTTCAGAAACGACCGCGAGTGGGGAACATTTCTCAAAAATAGCCCCCAACTGTTTTCCCCCCAAATTCCCATGTCCTCGGAATTTACATAGTCCGAGGTATATTTGTAGAGAATTTCAATAAAAAATATCCATTTTCTTGTAAGTTAAAACGAATTGAAGTGGACTCCCGTTAATTTTCCGAAATTTCCATCCCAACTTCTCCTAAAGCACTCCCCCAAATTTTATATATTCGGAATCTACGTGATATAACACATATTCGTTCAAAAATATTTCAGTATAAATTTTCGGAAAATATGTTCAAAAAGAAACAAAAAATATTCCGTGAATCTTCTCAGCTGCAAAAAAAAAAAAAAAAGGCCTTTGTATCAATGATGGAAGTTTTTTCTTATCTTTTTGCTGAATTCACAAAACTGACTGGTGAGAATAAAATTACCTGTTAATTTTCATCTCTGTTCACATATATACATATGTGTGTGTGTGTGTATGTGTGTGTATGTGTGTGTATGTGTGTGTTACCAGTACCATAAATATCTAACTATCTATCTATCTATCTATCTATCTATCTATCTATCTATCTATCTATCTATCTATCTATCTATCTCCCTCTCTTTTCTCTCTCTGTCTCTCTCTCTCTCTTTCTGCCTCTTTCTCCTCCTTCACTGACGCTACCCCTTATTTCCACTCCATTTCAACCTATTTCACACCATTCAATTCTTTTCATCCCTCATCCCGCAACGCCATCTATTGTCCCATCAACACTCTACAGCACTGCATTTTTTCTTGTGTACCTAGATTTTTTTGTCGCCAGAGATAAAAGAGTCAATACTCTTAGACACACCCGCACACATAAGTCTGTCTCCAGTTTGTTTCTCCATAGGGAATTAAGATGGCATTACTTTCAGTACTGACCAGTTCTATACTACATACACGCATGCACGCACATTCAAACACAAACACACATACATACGCGTTTTTATCTACATGTTTTCACATACCACCAAATCGAAGGAAAATAATCTTATTCTCTCTTTAATGATATCAGAATGTTTAAAACGACCTGTTGTCTCTAAAGTGTAAAAAAATTGATAAAATTGTCCACAGAAGGGATACTCTCTTTTACTTGTTTCAGTCATTTGACTGCGGCCATGCTGGAGCACCGCCTTTAGTCGAGCAAATAGACCCCAGGACTTATTCTTTGGATGCCTAGTACTTATTCTATCGGTCTCTTTTGCCGAACCGCTAAGTTACGGGGACCTAAATACACCACCATCGGCTGTCAAGCGGTCTTGGGGGGACACAGACACACACACACACACACACACACACACACACACACACACACACACACACACACACACACACACACACACACACACAGAGGATCTATTTTAAAACGGGGGCGCCAGTTTTCATTTATGTTTTATGTAGTGTTTTTGGTACGGAAAGACTTTCAAACTTCGTATACTTATCTATTTTGTGTTATAGAACAGAAAAATATTTTTGTATTCGAATTTATTTCATGTAAAAAATTGTCTTATTTCGATAATTTCTACTAATCACTGACGTCTATTCAGTTGAAAACAGTTAGCGCTGTAACGGTGTATATCGTATTAATCCCCTAACCCTAACCCTAACCCTAACTAGACTGTTAACCGTAACCGTAACCGTAACCCTAACCCTAAAACTAACCCTAACTCGAGAATCCGAACTCTAAAATTGTTACACACATAGATACGCACAGCGTAATCTATTATATAAATAATATATGCGTATAAATTACGATTAAACCGGATGAAATATGTCACAGGGAATAACATTTTTATGACCGCCCAGCACTTAATGTATTCGGCTGAATGAACGTCAGTGATTGGTTGAAATTACAGAAATACGACAACTTTAACATGGAATAACTTACTTTTTTTTGTTAAGAAGACTAAGAGTAAAAGATGTTTTATATGACACATTCTACCAGCGTCCCAAGTTTCAAAGTGTTTCGTTAGTGTTTCGTTAAGAAAATACTGGCGCCTCCGTTTTAAAATAGATCCCCCCCCATATATATATATATATATATATATATATATATATATACGACAGGCTTCTTTCAGTTTCCGTCTACCAAATCCACTCACAAGGCTTTGGTCGGCCCGAGGTTATAGTAGAAGACACTTGCCCAAGGTGCCACGCAGTGGGAATGAATCCGGAACCATGTTGTCGGTAAGCAAGCTACTTACCACACAGCCACTTCTGCGCCTATGTAAAGATTTTTTTTTAATTACTCATTCTCGAATTGCCCCCTTTCTCTTATTGGTATACTAAACATTGTGTACAACATAACTCTACGCATGCCTCACCAAAATATTACCATGCCCCACCGGTGGGGCATGCACCCCACTTTGGGAATCACAGATTTAGTCTATAAGAAAGCAGAATATGAAGATATTTTCAACTTGATACTAGACGTCGACAAGCGTCAGTATAAAGAAGTAGAAAGTGGAAAAGATTTCTATTTTGGCATCAAGACATTTTGGTTTTGGTAAGGGAAGTCATATTCACTAAAGGACAGTGCAATGTTCTTTAATGCCTAATAGTGTCGTTCGAATATATATAGATTTGTATGTTTTTACAAGTAAATGTGTGTATGTAAACATGTACGTAAGTTTTGTATGTGTTTTAATACAAGTATGTCTCAATTTATACGTTTGCATACGTGTGTGCACGCACGTTTGTATATACACATGCGCATATGTATGTGTATCCGGTATGTGTATATGTGTATATGTATGTGTATATGTATGTGTACATACAAGTGATTCTGTGTATACGAGTGAGAGTAAATACCAAACTGCTAAGTTACGGGGATGCAAAACAAAACAATAGCGGTTGTCAAGCGATGGTGGAGAGAAACACACTAACAGATGAATTCATGATCTTCAAACATAAAGGACATAGCTAACAAATTGACGGAGTAAAAATATTTACATTAATCCTGCTACAATTTAGTTGGCAGAATGAACTAATCAGAATAGTGTATATTTGGTCAGAACAAAGAAGAATTTAGGGGGTTATTAGAGTTTATAGTAGTAGTAGGAAATAATTGACACAAGTGACTCAGTTATCTAAACTTCTAGCATTAGAGGGTGGATCGGCTCCGATCATCTAGATTTTTATCTCCAGGAAGATGTTTATGTCCACTGGTCAGTGGTAAGAAAAGCAATTAAGGTCAGGTCAGCCTACTAGATTATTGGCTTAATATAAGTAAATTCAGCTTCCGCTACCTCCTTCTTCTCATTATCATCCCCTCTCTATCACTCACTCCCTTATTACTACCCTACGCCTTGCCCATTTGAGAAGATTAAGCCGACATATAGTCCCATAACATTTGATGACAGGTCAATACCCAGAAACTCGGGTCCGTGTGTATCACGTCAGGCTGGAGATGGGAAAGATGACTTCCCTTTGCAAATACTGATAGGGCACAGAAAGTGTGTCAATAGCCAGCTGGAGGAGATGTCTTCCTGGGGCTACAAGCCACAGTAGCATCAGCCCTTAAAGGTTAGCCACATTTAGGTGGCAAATATACTTCGCGAATTTAATAATAGCTATATAACTTTGATACGAAACACAATTTCAAAAATCTTATCAGTTTCCGGAGTTTGTTAAATGAATATTTTTAATAAGATGAAAAATCTTTAATATACCGGTATAATTTTTTTTTAAACGAATAAGTGATTTTGTTGGTATTTCTACTTGGAACGCTATAAGCCTTACAATAATAACTATGTGATCGCTACTATTTCTAGTACGCTAAATAATATAGTTTTTAACGAGCTCTTATCTATATATAATATGCGACTGAAAAAGAAAATTTAGCAGCAAAGCACAATGGCAGAGAAAAAGACGGGCAACTGAATCAGATGAAACCAGGGCAAAGCGATTGAAACAGATGCCTGAATATGCACAGAGACGTAGACATGATTCTGTTTCTGCTACACATGACCAACTGGTTAGGGTATCTTGAGAAGAGAGTATTCTACTTCAAAATAATGGTGTCAAATCACAAATTATTGATGCAACATTAAAAAGATCTTTTCTTTGTGATCATATGGAAGTAGTGGAGTTGACAACCAATCTAAGACTTCTTACAGAAGGTCATTCTGATGAAAGAGATTTTGCTAATTGCCTTCTTGATGTAGGAAATGGCAACATTTCTGTTGAACAAAGTCTAGGTGAATTCAAAATCAAACTATCCAATGGCCCTTGCCTTGAAAGTGGTACTCTTTCAGATCTATGTGATTTTGTATATGCTGACCTCAAAAATAACTTCACAAACCCTGTATGGCTTGCAAATACTACCATTGTTACTTCAACAAATGAAGCAGCACAATTTGTGAATGATTTTCTGTTGACCAGGATACCTGGTGAGCTAAAAATATATAGAAGCTCAGATACAATGAAACTCTGTACCCAATCGAATTCATCAACAAATTTACGCCATCAGGGTTTCCACCACACATTCTCAAACTGAAGTAAAAATGATGCATAATGCTTCTGAGAAATTTAGATGCTACTAATGGACATTGAAATGGCACACGCTACACCATTGTCAGTTTACATGATCATATTAAGGCTGAAGTTGCTTCTGGTCCTTATGCAGGATCAACTCTGCTAATCCCAAGAATACCACATGTATCTCAAGAAATGGAATTTCCATTCACAAATGCACGCAAACAATTTCCTGTCAAGCCAGCTTTTGCCTTGACGTACAACAAGGCACAGGGACATACTTTTGAACAAATTGGAACATATCTTCTGATACAATTCTTCTCACATGGTCAGCTGTATGTTGCATTATCTAGAATTCGAAAGAAGGCTAATGTAAAAAATATTGGCTGAGAGAAATGGAAAAAGTATGATTACTGACAATTGTGTCTACAAGGAGATACTACTTTAAAGCAAAATATGCTTTTTTGCAAGTTTCAAAAAATAAAATTAACACATAAATGATATGTAAAGTAACATGTATTTGTGTGAAATTAAATTGTTTTGGCATATTTCAACACATGTCGAATGAATGATATCATTATATCAGATAATTTTAAATTTGGGTATATTTTAAAAAGTAAGAAAACGCCATTCCCATTTGTTTACAGCTCCAGACTTTAGTGCGTGTGTGTGTGTGTGTGTGTGTGTGTGTGTATCCATCCATCTATCCACCCAAACCTACCTACCTACCTACCTACCTACCTACCTACCTACCTACCTACCTACCTATCTATCTATCTATCTATCTATCTATCTATCTATCTATCTACGTAAGTTCTACCAAATAGTAATGATAAATATATATAACAGATTGACCCTTTAAAAAAGAGAGATTATGATTGTGATAAAACAATGAAAGCAATATTTACTAATCAAGTGAACACTATTATACAAAGAAATAATTAGACGTAAAATATAAAAATTATTAGAATTGAGAATCAAATGTGGAAATATTATCGAGTGGTTAGGAGAAAACGGCCCGGAGGACGGTATTTCTGCTAGTCTTATAAATGATGCAAAGAAGATTGTTGTACTTTGGATTTTAATTCAACTAGAACGTTAGTGCATGTTTATTCTCCACAGTAAATTTAACCCAGTCTTTTATTTGTATATTCATCAACATCTCAATGATATAGAATTTCAACTGAGCATAGCACGGAAATGTATCTTAATACTACATAGAAATGCTTAGATATGAATTAGAATCTAGATTGACACTTCGAATGTGATCCACTCATATCTAAGGCTTACTATTCAAGATATTCGTAGTTTTCACTTGATACAAAGAGCTTCATTTGTTCCTTATATACTTTTCTAATTTTACTATGTAATTAAACAATAATGCTAAAGCCGAGCCAAATGTAAAACTATGGCTTTTCTAAACTATCTTAAAGTTTGGTTGTATGCATGTTCTCTTCTTTTTTCAAAAAATGACTTGAGACTTTCCAGCGCGACTGTCATTGATGTCGATGCGTTTTGATTAAAGCTACGGCTCTGAATCTACCCAAGGTTATCTTTGTTAGGTGCTTCCCATTGAGAAAGGCTAAAGAGCCAGAAACGCACGTCTGGGAACAATAAAACGTTAGAACGATACGTTAGAACAATACAACAACAACACAAACAACAACAATTATAATAGCTTTTACAACAACCATAGCGATGATAATAACAAAAACAATGACAATAACAACAATTACCGCAATACTCCACACACAGACAACAATACCAACCACAACATCGTCCACACCACCACCAACACCACCCACAACAATAGCAACAGCAACCTCAACAACAACAATAACAACCATGAACACAACACAAGCACTACCACCAGCACCACCAGCACCACTAGCAACAATGCCAGCAACTGTAACAGCAACAATCACAACGATAGTAACATCAGAAGCACCATATACTCTGTCTTCTATAACCCCAGCAACAAATCATACGACATGACGAGGATCTACTCCACAGATTTACCCTTCGAGGAAAGGGTATGTATCCTACCAAAGATTGACAGTGAGACAGAGGCGAAGATTTCCTTAGCTAAAAATAGACTCCGATATATCTAAGACCGGTATAACAAAACCACTAAAAAACATAATGAAGAGGAGACCCATAAGCTCAGTTCATCTGTTGCCAAAGGCCTACAAAAACTGAAACAGTGAATTAGGAACAGGGAATTAGTGTGTCTCCCTACGGACAAATCTGGTAGACTGTCGATAGATAGCCCACAAAACTATATCCAGACAATGCAACAACACATCAGTAGCATGAAAGGAATTGCACCGCAGGAACATAAAAGAGTGGAAAAAATTCTCAATGCACACGTGGGAATGTGGTGCAACATACTCCAACCCTAAAAACGGACCGCACAACATTTTCAAGCATTCAACAACGATGTTCCTACGCTATGTGGGTTACATAAGGACCATAAACCCCACGTAAGCCCTGTTACGGAGCCCCAACCCCAACTACAGACTACTCTACTTCCTCTCACAGGTGTTACGTCCACTCATTGAAATGTCCCCAGATGTCTGTGTGAGCACGGAGGATCTCTTCAGTAGAATCGGTAGTTGCAACCACTCCAACGACCTCACAGGATATGTAGTGAGTAGTATGGATGTAGTTTCACTCTATCCATCTATAGACATAGATTTTATTGCGGAAAAATGCATTGAGATTATCTGTAAGAGTGAAGTACAGTTCCTTGAAGTCATTACGAGGGAACTCGGCCTCCTCCTTAAACTAAGCTATGACTGTAACTACCTAGACAATCAAGACATTAATAGATTCTGCCCCACCAGGTCACTGAGAGGAAGACCACCCACCATCACCTCGGCAGAGCGCTGGAGTGGCTGGACCATACCCACCCAGGACCCCGAGAACAACAGCCAGGTGAAAAGAATAATTGCATATGCAATAGGAGCTAGCATAAGAACCACCTTGAAGAACTACATAGTAAAGTTTAACAGGAAACTATACATGCAGGTTCAAGGTGTAGCCATTGGTGTCGGTATGGCTGGAAATGTGGCTGGCTTCTTCATGACCTGGTGGAACAGAAAACTTAAACAATTATTAGCTGAACAATCCACAACTGTTTTGCTTTACTGTAGGTATGTAGATGACATTAATATTCTAGTTAGGACAAACTCTAGTAACTGTAGTGTAGAAACCGAGAGGAGCATAATGGAAAGTATCCATCCACCAAAGTATCAAGGTAACTATAGATTACCCCACTAGGCACCCCAACAATAGACTCCCCGTCCTTGATTCTGAACTTTGGTTAGAGACTGAGAACAGCAGAGTGCAGTTCTTCCACTCCTATTACATGAAACCCATAACTTCTAAATATGTTGTTCACAAGAACTTAGCTTTGTCCCACAACATGAAAATCAACGTACTGATAGCAGAGTTAGGATAATGAACAATGTGTCCCTCCTATAGGAACCCTATGAAACAAAGAAACATGTACAGAACTTCATGCACCGCATGCAATTCTTTGAATATGACCAGAAAGATAGGGTTCGGGTATACAGGGGAGCTAGAACGAAGATAGATAACATTATATGTAATGAAACCAGTGGTATCTGCCCTAGATACAGCAGTAAAAACTGGAATAGAATGCAGAGAGTTTGGGACAAAGCAAACTGGGTGAACACATGGTACAAGGCCGACAAATATCAAGGAGTGATGTTTATAGAGGCTACAGTCCATGGAGAACTAGCCCGAAGATTTAGGAAAGCTCTGAAGGAGGCGAAACTCAGCATTAAGATCACTGAAAAACCAGGCAGCTCCATCAGATCATGATTATGTAGGACGTAGCACTTTGAGAATACCATATGCACCAATGGTATGTAAGATTAGCCCTAGCATTAAATGTAGAACTAGAAACGTAGTCTACATTGTAGACTACACTTTAGACTACACTGTAGACTACAAGCTCTATGCACCTTATGCTGTAGACTCTACAGCATAAGATGAATAGAGGGTGCTTGTAAAGACAAGAACATGACAGACATTGGTGAGACATCTAGAAGCATTACGGTGAGACTAAATGAAAATTTGAGACAATATGACGACAAAAACAGTCCTCCATACTCTATCAACATGCCAAAGACTAACATGAAGGCACACTGGGTCGCCTTGACATCCGCATCCTATCCAAGCACCCGGAGGACCCAATACTCAGACAAACACAGGAGTAATGAAATATCCTCAGTATTAAATAGGAGATATACATAAAAAGTACTGATACCTCAATACTTGCAGTTTATACAGAGGTAGATTTGTCAGTAGGGTGTTATGTAGACGTATATATATATATATATATATATATATATATATATATATATATATATATATATATATTTATATATATATTTATATATAAATTTATTAATAAGGTTAATCGTAGGTTAATCGTTTTTTTTAATTTAGTATTTTTTCATTTGTCTTGCCCTTTTACAGTCTGTTGTGTCGCTAAATTTTTACTGAGAACATATTTTTCGTGATTAGATGATTCGGCATCTATTTCTAGCATATAGGAGTCCACTTTTGCTGGTCATTCCTCTTATTTTTGTATGTAATATAATTTTAATCTTCGGATTTTTTTAATATGCTAAACCACTGGTTCTAATTGATTAATATCAATTTCTACCCTTATTAATTAATTTTAAATAATGATGTTCTCAAACCGGTAAATTAGCTGCAAAAATTTATTAACTGCAGAGTTATTTCCGGACATAGCCCGCCAGATTGAAGACATTTGAAAGGATACACTGAATATAATTTGTAGAACTCTACACGTGCTCCCTTTCGGGTGGACGTCTTGTGTCTAGTTCTGGAAATTGTATTTTATAAATTGTCAGACTACGCTGATGATCCTGCAGATATTTACTTATATAAATTTTAACAGGTGAAACCATGGTACGTAGGTTAATCGTTTTTTTTTATTTAGTATTTTTTCATTTGTCTTGCCCTTTTACAGTCTGTTGTGTCGCTAAATTTTTACTGAGAACATATTTTTCGTGGTTAGATGATTCGGCATCTATTTCTAGCATATAGGAGTTCACTTTTGCTGGTCATTCCTCTTATTTTTGTATATATATATATATATATATATATATATATATATATATATATACACACATATATAGGTTATGAGGGGTAATGGTGTCAAGAAGACCTAAAGGTGTCAAGTAATGCTGAGTAAGTGCTATGGACAGACTATAGTTAAACTCCAGGTTCGGTGATTATGCGAATGAGGAGTCCAACGTAGGTAATATATTAGCATACATATATATAAAAAATTAACAGAATGAGATAAAAAATCAAACGCTGTGAAATATTTCAGAACATTTATAAAGAGATGGTCTTACAGCTGTTTCCGAGATATTTTATATATCCCTTCATCAGAGACGGTGCGAGAAAATTGCTAAGCAATAGTTATTTCATATCTTCTCTAAAATAACTATTGCTTAGCAATTTTCTCGCACCGTCTCTGATGAAAGGATACATAAAAATCCCGGAAACAGCTGTAAGACCTTCTCTTTATAAATGTTCTGAAATCTTTCACAGTCTTGTATTTTTTATCTCATTCTGTTAATTTTATATATATATATATATATATATATATAAGTAGGTAAATGGACATGTAGGTAAACTGATAGATAAGTAGACTGATAGGAACATAGGTAATACGGACAGACAAGCACACACACATACACATATTCGTAAAAGTCTTTTAAATTGACCAAACACCGTGAACAATGTCTTCGAAGCAGCACCACCGAAGTACTCAGTAATACATGTACCGTTAGCACTTGCAACAATAGGAGTGCGAGCGAGGGATGGAATCGCTAAATGGTCTCTATACCTGTTGGAAATACTGACAAATTCCTTCAAATTACATCATACTTCTTAAAACAAGAAATATATGCTGGACATTGTAACCCTAGATAAACTAACATGTCAAGGCAGGACAACCTTTTAATCATAGGTCTGGTCAATCAAAACTGATCTGAGTCTAAACAACAACAACAGCAACAACAACAAATAGCAATCGCACCACCACCGCCATTACCACCATCGTCATCACCATTATCATTAATGTTATGGACACATATTGAAAGATAGTTTTAAAGACAGTTTTTCAATACTTTCTTTCTCGACAGTTTCAACTTTTATTTGTAAATATCTTGATAGTTATTTGGAAAATTGTTCATTTTGACATTTCGATCTATATACATTGCTCCCTTATCTACCCAAAAGAACAGTTAAAATTTTTGAAAACGCTTAGTTAAGTTTGAGTCATTTCCTGATTGCTAATTAATTAATTTCATTTAACAAAACTGAAGTATTATTTATAGTTTGATAAACAGGAGAACATTTGGGTTCTGCATAGAAGCTCTTTGTTTTACTCTAAATTAAAATTTTTTTATTGTATTTCAATTTGCAACTGTAGTCTTCATATTATTTTCCTCGAAGAATTAAAAGAAAATTCCTCTCAAGGACTTCAAGTTGTATAATTATATTGAATTTGCTCAGCAAGATACCAAGTCAAGAATTTATCAAAATTTGTTAATATAGTTTAGTAAGATGATGCAGCACAAATGAGCCTGTAACTAGGTAGCTGAGAGATAAATTTCCCGATTTTACTTCAACGTCAATTTAAGACCTTCAACGCTTTTACTTTTCTTTTTAAACTGGTACTTTATAGCATAATCATCATAATTACTTCTCAAATCAAATTTAAACTCTAAATATTTTAAATATCAAAGAATGCAATGTGAATATATATAATTTACTCCAACTAAGACAAACACTTGTTCTAAATACAATACTTATTTTGATAAATACTAATACTGAAACAATCATTTAATATTAATTTCAAATTTTAGCACAAGGCCAGAAATTTCGGGGGCACAGGGTAAGTCGATTAAATCGACCCCCGGTGCTCAGCTGGTACTCATTTTATCGACTTACTAAAGGATAAAAGGCAAAGTCGTCCTCGGTGGAATTTGAACGCAGAAAACAATAATTTAATATTAAAAACATTGCATTTTTCTCAGCAGAAGTTATTTTGTCTTGCTTAATTTATAGGAGAGTTCCTGTGTAATTTGTAAAGAATTTTGCGTGTAATCCACAGAACATGCCCGGAAAAAATATGTCGTTGAAGTGAGTGCATTTTGGTATGAAAAAGACTATGATAGAAGCAAGTAAATGATGAATTCTAAGAACATTAAAAATGTGCATAAAAAGTACAACTTTGAAAATGCTTCATTAAAAAAAATCTTAAATATAATTTAATTTCATCTTAGAGTGGAAGTGATCCCAATAGATGTGAAATTCTGTTTTCTCTAAAGATGTTATGATATGATGTAAATGTAAAACTGGAAAAAAGTTATTTGACCTGGAACCAGTATAATTTTCATACAGCCAGAGTATTTTGATAGAAGATCACATTGTAAGTGCATTGTTTTTTGTTGATGAAAATGAAGCTTATGTTATAAAATTGTCTATTTTAGTTATCTAGTTATTTTCCTTGCAGTAACCTTCTTTGTAAAAAAAGTTTTGCTTATAAAATAATTTGGCTTAAAAAATGTCTTATTTACAATACTGTTTGATTAGATGGGAAATGAATTAAAATTATTTGCTTACAATTTTTTAAGCCTAAAACTACAACTTATTGTTCCAACATTATTCCTGCAACAACTAGCGCATTAATAAGCTGTGTACATAACGATATCTGTTTCTTTTCCAATTCTGTGTACCCCTCAAAACCCATTTTGAATTTATTTACACCTTCTTTGCAATGCTATTGATTATTTTTCTCTTCAACTACAAACTATCATAATTTTAAATTTAGCATTACTTCAGTGACCCTTATCTCTCAGTTTTGAAGCACCCAAGGGAGAATTAACCATTAATTAACTACTTGGATGGCTAGCAGCTAAAAAATATAAAATTATAAGTTAACGATTTCAAATAATTATAGCTTCTTAAATTACAGTATGAAGTTTCATAGTCACTGAAAACAATATAAATAATAGAAAACACGAAACAATGGAAATCATTACAAAGGTTTTCAATAAGATATCTTGTAATCAAAACTAGTCGGAACCCGGAAGCAGATTTGATTTCAGAACAATGTTACTAATTTTTCACAGGATTAAAAAAATATACTTGAATATTTCAATTAAATGAATATTTAAAATTACTAGAAAAATCCCGAACATAATTGGTAGGAAGCCTAGCCTTAAGCAAGTATTCAAATATTATTTATATAACAAATTGTGCTATTAGGCTTTCCATTGCTTGGGCGACTGGAAGCTAATACTTAGCTCAACTAACTGAATACAGGGCTGCTAGAATTTTTAAGAAGTTCGTTCGTAGTCATGAGGTTCCAAGTGCGACCCACAGCATGGTATCTTAACAGACTCGGGTTGATTCAAGCCTTGCCAATGAATTTAGGTGAATGAAAACAGTTTGGAGACATATCAAACGGACTGTACATGTAATTCAAAGGGCTAGGCTTGTTATACACAGTGTAACGTTGACATCTTGAGAATTACATGAAGGATACACGTGTCCATGAGAATACTTCAACACTTACACGCTAAATCAGTCACATTAATCCAATGCTAAACCGATGGACATTCATTTACTTTATTTTTATCTGAATAGTACTGAATGAATCTAAAACGAAAAATGCTAGTATTATAATGGAATATTAAAACGTAACTTTCTGTGACATGGTTGAGTTAATTTCTTTGAATTTTCTACTCATCAAAATTCCAAATAAGATATTCAGAACCAGGGAAATATTATTAATATTTATGTGAGATATGAAGAATTTCATAAAATTGTCTTTCAAAAGAGTATTTTAAAATAACGTGATATTTAGTAAAATCAACTCGTCAGAATTCAAAGTCGAAATAAAAATGTCAGTACTAAAGTATATGCATTTTATGTTAGAATTTACAGGTAAATAAATTTTACAAACTTGCACACACACACACACACACACACACACACACACACACACACACACACACACATGTATGTGTGTATGTATATATATATATATATATATATATATGATATAAATGTACATGTTTGTGTGCACACATGTTAAGTTTGCGTAAGTTCCATATGGCACAATACACACGTGATAATTACGTAAACACAATATGTATGTATATATATGTGTATGTGTACGCATGCGCGCGTGCGCGCATGCGTGCAAGTATCCCGAATATGGACATACCGATCTTCAGTTGACATTTGTCGTTGTTGTTGAAGCAAAAGACAGCATGGCGGTGTGCCGCGTGACGCTTTCAGTTCATTATCATTGTGCAGTAGTTCAGGATGGGATATTTTTTTTGCTCATTCTGTTCAAAGTTCAGCATGCTATACCAGCTGATTCAATTTTGTCTTCTTTTGCCAAATGTGACTCGAGACCTATGTAATGTTTTTTTTTTTTATATCGACGTATGAACTCACCTGTTAGTATAATCGGCTCTTATACTCACACATACACACACGCACGCGCTCAATATTAAGGTTATTTAGTTTAAAAATACACAGTTATACTAGACTAGATATGTTATTAAGAAATATAGAGGCAACACTGTCAGTTTACTATTTCCTTAAGCTGCAGTGATGAGCAAAAAATCCTTCTCTAAGCTTAGCATAGTCAATGAAAAACCTATTTATTGTTGTTTCCATTGAATTAGCATATGAAAACTAAGCCTTCCATTGTATTTCAGCAATCCAATTGACTATAGATCTTATGAACAACACCGTATCGGAGATATTTCCATTGAACATAAAAAAAAAGAACTGCTGACATCAACTGTGTGATCAGAAATTATACGCCAAACACAAATATATCCATAAAACTTTACTGCACACCATACTTAATAAATGCAATGCACAATAATACAAATAAGCTGTACTCGATACACTCGTACGGTTCTTTCATTTTACTTGACTACACATAGCCATTATAACACCACTGCATATTAATATATAATTTTAAATATTATCCTTTACAACAGCTTTTATATATTAATATTGACTAATTCCCAACGTCAACAGGTTATTCTTTTCGATTTCAACAGGCTCTAAGACTTTTGCCAACGCGACACCGAGTGGAAACATTGCCGTTACTTAGATACATTCCTGAGATTGCACATCTCAAAGTATGCTTATTGTATTGATAAATGCATAGTCACCAGATATAGCCACCAGATAGAAATTGACTGCCAAATACTACACAGACAATGCAGTTCTAGGTTTACTGTCCGAGAAAAAGATGGGGTAGTCACGACTAGAACGCATAAATCAGCTCAGTCAAGATTGACGTGGGGCTAAATAACGACAGCAACGGCAATGATATTGAGAGACTATGCATTTATCAATACAGTTTTGAGATGTGCAATCTCAGGAATATATCTTAGTAACGGCAATGTTTCCACTCGGTGTCGCGTTGGCAAAAGTCTTAGAGCCTGTTGAAATCGAAAAGAATAACCTGTTGACGTTGGGAATTAGTCAATATTAATATATAAAAGCTGTTGTAAAGGATAATATTTAAAATTATATATTAATATGCAGTGGTGTTATAATGGCTATGTGTAGTCAAGTAAAATGAAAGAACCGTACGAGTGTATCGAGTACAGCTTATTTGTATTATTGTGCATTGCATTTATTAAGTATGGTGTGCAGTAAAGTTTTATGGATATATTTGTGTTTGGCGTATAATTTTTGATCACACAGTTGATGTCAGCAGTTCTTTTTTTTTATGTTCAATGGAAATATCTCCGATACGGTGTTGTTCATAAGATCTATAGTCAATTGGATTGCTGAAATACAATGGAAGGCTTAGTTTTCATATGCTAATTCAATGGAAACAACAATAAATAGGTTTTTCATTGACTATGCTAAGCTTAGAGAAGGATTTTTTGCTCATCACTGCAGCTTAAGGAAATAGTAAAAGTCTTACAGCCTGCTGAAATCGAAAAGAATAACCTGGTGAGGCTGGGAATAGGTCAATATTAATTTGTTTGTAAATCACATGAGCCATTGTGTCTTAGAGATGTCTTCACGAAATGTACACATTGAGGATGGTGGTTTATATTCTCCTTTAGGTTCTATGTATGTTAAGATTTGAATATAACACTGTAGACTAACAAAACACGCATCAGCGACACAAAGTTATCATTATTTACTGTGATGATATGTATATTCTCCTACAGTTTTATTTATGGCTAGCTGGTTTGAACTGTTAAAGATTAAAGCGTTTTTATTTAGAGTACAGTGCAGCGGTGGTGTAAGTATACAAACTATGGGAGACCTGAAGGTCACAACTCTATCAACTTCACTATCAGCAACAGTCAGTTATAGAAAGACAATACATTTGTGAAAAAACGGAATATAGAGAAAAGAAGGAAGAGTATTCGAAGAAAAAAAGTATTGGTAATCGAGAATGAGAAAAGGGGATAGAAATAAATTTTGACGGAAAAATTGATTTGCTAAGTGAATAAGAGTTGATAAATGAATAAGGATTGTTGTGTACGTGTTGACTTCTATATATAAATTTAGATTACAAAGAAGAGTAGAAAAACAACTCGTGGTTAGTAGCAAAACAGCTAATTATTGAATACGCTAGTAGCTGTAATTGGATATAGGTAAGGGGTAAGCCAAAACGACAGTATGTCATAGAATCAAGACCTATAGTGTCCTCTAAAACACGTCACACAATTTGAATTTTAGATTTTATAAAGTCGTTGACACCAATTTTTCGCCCACCATATTGTTTGACGATACTACAGAGCATTTTCCTCAGCCCTTAATTTGTTACCATGAATATATATTGCATGACACTTTGATAACATTGAGGGGCTTGAGAATAATTATATTCGATTGTGACTTGAATTCTATATACGATGGTATTAGAATTAATGTTGTATACATTAGAAAAAAATAGTAACTTATAATCCCAAATCGGTTTGATATTTGAAAATATCAATAGGTGATATGGTCATTTACTCAAGACCTTGGGATTAAATTCTAGGGCTATTTTAGTAAAAAGATCCACTAGATTGTAAGGAAGAAACAAGTAGTTATGGCAGCACTCTTAGTGTTTCTATTCAATAGTTATAAATATTTTATATATATATATATATATATATATATATATATATATATATATATATATATATATATATATATATATATATATATATATATATATATATATATGTATATATATATATATATATATATATATATATATATATATATATATATATATATATATATATATATATATATATATATATATATACATATATATCCTCTAATTCCTTATGTACTTTGTACTTCTATATGTAAACCATGTTGGCAAAATAACATAGTCTGCCATGGACACCTGTGCTTTGGTTCTTTCTTTTTTTTCTTTTCTTCCTTTTTTTGTCACTTTTGCTATGAATTAAATTAATGAATTCAACGGGATACACCGTCTGCAAGTAGTTGGGTTCAGCATATTATCCTCCATTTTCTAATTGTTACACACACACACATATATATATATATATATATATATTTTTATAGTTTCAGCTTAGAGCTGCGGCCATGCTGATGCACCACCGTGTTGCTACGCTGTTATTATAGGGAGCCTCTTACAATATGTGGCACTTGGTGAAGAATGGAGTTCGATTTAGCAGCCCTCATTTGCACCTCCTGCCGCGAGGTGGGTTCATCTGGGACTCTCGATAGGAAGAGGTCCAGCTTTGATTTAAAAACTCCTACATCTACTTTGTGCAGATTCCTCAGGCTCTTTGGGAGAATATTAAAAAGCTGTGGGCCCCTGAATCCCAAGCTGTTGCAGTAACTGGTCCTGAAGCGCGATGGCATTGCTGGGATCTTTGGCACTATGCAGTGTCGTCCCGTTCTGGCATTGGTGTAGCTTTTAATGCCAAAATTTGGAACAATTCCTTCCAGGATCTTCCAGATGTATATTACTGCATACCTCTCCCGCCTTCTCTCCAGGGAGTAGAGTCTTAGCTGTTTTAGCCTTTCCCAGTAGCTGAACAGATGCAAAGAGACAATCTTCTTTGTGAATCTCCTCTGGATTGCTTCAAGGTCTGCTGTTAATTTCAGACTGGTGGGTGACCACAGCTGTGAGCAGTAATCCAGGCGGCTGAGCACGAATGTCCTCCAGAGGATCATCATGGTTTCCTTATCTCTGGTTCTGAATGTTCCCAGGATCCATCCAGCCAATCGTCTGCACTTTGTTGCCATCCTGGTAATGTGCACTTGGAAAGAGGTATCATCACTCATGTCGATACCCAGGTCTCTCACTGATTTAGGCTCTGGGATTGAAATTCCCTGCGGACCAGTGTACTCTGTAAGTTTCATATTCAGTTTTGGACGTTGGTAGCGCAGGGCTTAGAATTTTTCAGCATTAAACTGCATATTATTGTCCTCAGCCCATCTGTAAACTGAGTCCAATTCCTGTTGCAGGTGTGCAACATCACTGGAGTTCTGTATTTTCTGCGAGACTTTTGTATCGTCTGCGTAGCTTGCAAGAGTGGCTATCCGGGCACTTGAAGGCATATCTGAGAGAGCGACTATAAAAAGCAATGGTCCCAAGACAGTGCCCTGTGGAACACCGCTCATTATTTGTGTTTTCAAAGAGGTGGCTCCATTAGCCACTACTGCCTGACTTCTATCTTTCAGAAAGTCATGTAACCACTCTCCAAGTTTTCCAGCTATACCAAGATCACGCAGTTTGTGGCATATCACACCATGATCCACTTTACCAAAAACTTTTGCAAAATCAAGCTATATTACGTCCACATTTGAGTTGTTGAGTAACTGCCTCAACACCCAGTCGTAATGTTGTAAGAGCTGGGTCAGGCAGCTCCTACCTGGTCGAAAGCCATGTTGGGTATCACTCAGCAATTTATTTTCTTCAAGGAATGCGATTAGTTTTCCTCTGACTATCCATTCCATGACTTTGCTGATGTGTGAAGTCAGAGAGATAGGCCTATAGTTTTTGGCATCTGCTCTGCTTCCCCCTTTATGGATTGGGCATATTATTCTCTCCTTCAGCTTGCTTGGCAGTCTTCCGTTTGCGAGAAAGCTCTCGAAGAGGATCTGGAGGGGTTTTGCCAGGGCATGCTTACACAATTTAAGGAGGATTGCTGGGAAACCATCAGGGCCAGCAGTTGAGTTTGTGTCCACTTCATGTATAGCTAGTAGTACATCTTCTTCGCTAATGTTGATGTATTCCATCGTAACTGCCTCACTGGTTATAGGGGAGATAGCAAAGAAGTCCACTGGTTTGTTCACTTGTCTGTGCTCCAATGGAGTGGTGAAGACACTTTTGAATTGCTCATTCAGTACCTCACTGATCCTAGTTGGACTGTCTGTGAGGGAGCCATCCTTTTCGAAGAGGGGTCCAATCTTGCAGCGTACTGAGGCTGTTTCTTTTGCGTAATGAAAGAAGGCCTTTGGGTTTGACTTAATGTTTTTTATAACCCAGGCTTCTTTGTCTGCTCTCTCCTTCACATAGGATTGTTGCAGCCTTTTTTCAATCTCCATCAGTGTCATTTTTAGGCGGGACCTTTGGCCATTCTTGGGATGCTGGTTGAGTCGATTTGCAACTTTCGTCCGTCGTCTCATGAGGATCTTCCCCTCCCTTGTAATCTTGTTCCTATTTGTTTTGGCCTTGTGCTCTGGGACATATTTCTGGCTTATGGCTTGCACAGTAGACATGAAACATTCTAGTTTCATGTCAATGTCTGGTGTGGAGAGACATTTTGGCCAATCCTCTCTGAGGATCTCTTTCTGGATCGATTTCCAGTCCGCTTTGTGGAAGTTCAGATTGGAGAGATTTTGGGTGCTTCCTTTAGGCTGTATGTCTCTGGTTTCTTTTGGCCCAAACATAGACAGCTCTATTATGTTGTGATCCGAAACTAATGTCGGCGTAACTTTCACATCATGAATGATGTCCGTATTGTTCGTGAAGCAGAGATCTAGAATGTTATTCGCTCTAGTTGGTCTGAGAACAGCTTGCTCCATGAATAGGGTATTGGTGAGGTTGAGCAGGCATTCCACCTGTGCTTGTTTGCGATAAGTCATTCCTGAGAGTATGAGACCTTCGGGCCATTTGACGTTGGGGAAGTTGAAATCACCCATAAGAAATATAGTCACATGGTGTTCCAGTTTCATGAGGATTTCTTTAATTCTAGTGAGGCAATCTTCAAATTTGCCTATGTGGTTTGGAGCATCCGGTGGGCAATATGTATTGCATATGACTATATTATGTTGTCTTATGTATACAACTAGGGTGTCGCATACCGAATTTGAGTATGACAGTAAGACCTGGGGTGTGAGGTCGTCACGGATGTATACAGCAACTCCACCATGGCTCCTTTCCTTTCCGTCTGTTCGCAGTATGACATATTTTGGTACGTGTACTTCTGCATCCTCTATATCAGGGCTGAGGTGAGTTTCTACGAGTGCTATGCATAGGGCTTGATTGCATGCAGCAAGGTCTCTCAGGAAAGACATTTTGCTTCTATTATTATAATGCAACAGGCCCCCAATATTTAGTAAAAATATTGGCGTGATGCCTGTGCAGGCGTTAGGGGAGGCCATCCCATGTCTGTTGACTGTGGTGGTCTTGCGCAGTGGGGGGCAAGGTTCCTCGTCTGTGCTTGGCGTAGCCACGTCAACTGCTGCACAATCTTTTGCGCCATGCACAAAAAAGACTCTTGCTCAGCTGCGCATGATTTCTGAAGAGCGCACGTCCTTGAATCTTTTCCTTGGGGACATCTGTCGTCTTTCCTCAGGGAAGTTTTTATCCTTTAAACTTTCGTAGTTTTGGCGAATTATATATATATATATATATATATATATATATATATATACCTCCTTTTTAGCTCATGCCACCCAAAACACACCAAGATAAATATCCCCTTTAATTTAGCTAAAAGAATTTGCACCATTGTCTCTGACCCAACCACTCGAGAAATACGCTTACAAGATCTCAAAAAAAAACACTGTTACAACGCCAATATCCCTCCACACTCATAGATCTTGGAATAAAACGTGCCAAGGAACTTGACAAAAACACACTAAAAACAAACCAACATAATAACACACCCAACCCCAAAATACTTCCATACATCTCCACTCATAACCCTAATAACATCGAAGCATTCACCACAATTAAACAAAACCTCCCCTTACTCACCACAGACCCGAAAATGAACAATATCATTAATACACACAAAGTCCTTAAATGCAAAAGGCAACACAAATCTTTAAAAAAATTATGAACCAATTCCAAACTACATACACCTCTTCCACCCCCATCAGTCAAAAAATGTGCACGCCCTAATTGTGGCACCTGCCCCTACCTACTTGAAGGCTCTGAATTTACCTTCAAACGAGGAACAAAATTTAAAATTAAAACCAATTTCTCTTGTTCCTCGGGTAACCTCATTTATGTCCTTACTTGCGCAGGTTGCCAAAACTTCTATATCGGACAGACGAGCCTCCCATTACGTAGAAGAGTAGCTGTCCATAAGGAACAAATAAACCTTCCTCAATACCGCCAAATTCCACTCAGTGGCCACATAGACTCTTGCGCCAGAAACAAAAACCCTAAATTCATTATATTCCCTTTCTATCAATGTAAAGACAGAATCTCCACACAAGAAAGAATCAACAAGGAGAATCTTTTCATAGAGAAATTCCAACCATTTCTTAACACACACACCCCTCAGTGACCTTATTCCTCTATGAACAGACACAAACTTCCTGTTTGGAAAAAAAAGAGTTCATAACTCCAACTAAAAACACTTGTCTCCCCTTACACACACTTCCTGTTTTGACACCACATTTCCTGCTTAATACAAACTTTTAACCCTTTTTTTAAACCTAACAAAACTCTCAACCCTCATGCATCCTTATTTTTCCTACCAATTTATACATGAACTACTATTGAACTACAAAAGCTCAAAGACAATATAATGTATGGGTATATTTATTTTTTTATATATTATTGTTTTATATATTATTTTCTTCATTTTGTACTTCTTTGTAAAAAAACATTTTCATTCTCCTTCTTGATAATTTGCTTCCTCGCAATGAAAACCGGTTAGAAAAAATCTTTATTAAATTATGCTTCCAGTTCAGCATTCTGGCTTTTTTTCATTTTCCTATATATATATATATATATATATATATATATATATATATAATTCGCCAAAACTACAAAAGTTTAAAAGATAAAAACTTCCCTGAGGAAAGCCGCAATGGCCAGCAACTACAATAATTCTTGTAATTATTCCCCGGTAGAACCGAGAAATAAAACGGTTCAACAGTTTTTTTCTACGATAATTTCTTCGTTCAACAGCAAAAAAATTCAATAACAGCAATAACAACACAACAAAACGCTTACCGAGAGCCAGTAAAATTACCTCTTCACTGTAGTGAGGGAAGCAAGCTTCTTACCACAGAGCCACGCTTTTGTATATGAGTGTATACATATATATATATATATATATATATATATATATATATATATATATATATATATATATATATATATATATATATATATATATATATATATATATATATATATATATATATATATATATATATATATATATATATATATATATATATATATATATATATATATATATATATATATATATATATATATATATATATATATATATATATATATATATATATATATATATATATATATATATATATATATATATATGTTGTTGTACTTGGGGATGGTCATATTGCCAGTTTAGCCAATAAAAACACACGCACTGTATATTTGGTGTTAATTTGCTTCAGCTTTATATTACATTAATCTTAATCTTATTTCGGCCAGAGTTCTTTCGTCACACTTCTGTGACCTCATCATTGGTCCTTTGTTTCCTTCTTTCTTATGTGTGTCTCACCTTGCTAACTATCAGCCATTTTGTATTTTGTATTCCTATTGTATGTGTCTACGCATGCGTGTCCTTCAATGTGTCTGTGTCTTTTGTAAGTGCATGTGTGTATGGGGAGTGTCTGTATCACCTATATTCTCTGTTAATACGTGTTCGTTTGTATTTGTTTTTATTTATTTAGTTGTTCATGTGTGTGTGTTCTTTTTTGTGTTTAATTAAATTTTGTTAACGTATGTAGTATTTAATTCGATTTGTTTATCTATGTATTGTATTATACTTTGTTCATATTATTATTGGTTTATGGGTAACATGTTGTCACATGCTGTGGTTTGTGGTTTGTTAGTGGTGTGTGTTAGTGTTCCATTCTAGTTTCCTATTCAGGCTAGGTTTCTCTTCTATTATGTGTGTAGCTTCAGTAATTTGTCTAAGTGCTGCGTCTCTGTTATGTTTATTTTTTTATTTATTTATGTGTTTCAGCCAAGTGGCTGCGGTCATGCTGGTGCACCACCGTGATGGATAAGATTTTAATGTGTGGATAAGATTTTAATTTCTATGTTGTTGATTGAGCCTCTATGTTCTTGCTCAGCGTGCTGGTACAGAACTGATGAGTTCTTCCCTTCCTTAAGTTCCCTCCAATGTTCATTTGCCCGCTCCCCTATGCTCCTTGCTGTTTCGCCTACATATGTCATTGTCTTATTTCTGCATCGTCCCTCTGTACATCTTATACTATAGACCACATTTCTGGTTTTGCAGTTCGTTTGTGGGCTAAATCTACATACGATACAGTTCCTATCAGTGCAGGGGGTTCTACTGAAAGGGTATGTTCTACTGATAAGGGATTTAATAGGGTTGCCTGGCCTTTCAACAACCTTAATTCTTAGCTTAAGTTTGTCTAGGGCCCTTCTAAAGCGGTACACCAGTTCGCCTCTAGGGGTGGTGTCGACGAACATGACGCTCTGGTACTTGTGGCTATCGTACCATGAGCTTGCCTTCCCTATTTTCTTCTTAGTCCTTTCTATGGTGTTCCATGATTTGCTCCTATAGAGTGGGCAAATCCCATTCCTATCGTTGCGTTTGATTGTTTCAAACTTCTTCATAGCTCCTTTGTATACCCTGATCCTTTCTTTATGGCTGTAACCTGAGAACTGCATGCGGTGGACGAAATGTTGTATATGTCTCTTTAATTCTGTAGGGTCGCACATGCAGGAGACATTTCGCATTACTCTGACGAGGTCTGCCATCAATATGTTGAATTTGGCATTGTCCACAATAGCCGAGTTCCGGTGGATCAGGTATTTGGAGGCCATAGGTTTTGTATAGTGTGAATGGAGGATTCTGGTTTTATTGTTCTTAGTTTCTAGCCAGAGTTCAGTATCTAATACAGGTAATCTATGGTTAGGGTGTTTAGTAGGGTAGTCTATCGTAACTTTAATGCTCTGGTGGATGGAGTTAGCTATTTGCTGGATGCTCTCCATAGTCTTAGTTTCTATTTCTATTTCAGGGGTACTCTCTTGTGGGGGTGTCTTTACCACTAAGTTGATATCATCGACATATCGAGAGTACACATTCACGAGTATGGAGTTCTGTGTCAGGCGTTCCTTAAGCCTTCTGTCCCACCATACCATGAAGAGATTGGCCACATCACCGGCGATACATATATATATTTTAATTTGTGAACTCTGAATAGTCTTTCTAGACTATTTTTGTGCCCCTCCCCCTAACGGGGGTGGGATTTGAACATTTTTGTACTGCTTAAGTGGAAAACTTTTTATAGGTTTCCCAGTTTGTGTGGGAAACCAATTAATTTCTTTTGAATTTCATGTTAATACGCCAACCGAATTATGTCGGTTGAGATAACACGTGAGCAATGTACTCTCGCAGAGAGTGAGTTTAATAGCCCCAAAAAATTCTCCACGGTTGCCACAGTGGCAACAGAAAATAATGAAATAAATGTACAAGAATTGAAAGACATGTTCAAAAGAATGAAGGAGGAGGGTGGTGATGCTACGATATCACCCTCCTCCAGTGTTTTAGACACGGAGAAACGGACCGTAGTGTTTAAAACCTTCTGTCTAAAGGACAAAAGGTTTAAACACTTTGAGAAAAATATTATCGAGAGATGCTTAGCCCCGATATGGAAAGATATTGTGTATATTGCAAGGGGACGGGCATATGGTTGTGTGGAGGTCCGTTTCTCAGAGGAAGAGGTGGCCCGCGGGCATTCTGTGTGTCCCCTTAAAAACAACGAGGTGCTACTGCTACCAACATATATGGGGAAGAGAACTGCTAGCGTGAAAATTAATGAAGTGCCACCGGAATTCGACTCGAAAGAAGTGGTGGCCGCCCTGTTATTTAATAGGAAGGACCATATAAAAATTCTATCAGTGAAATGCTCTTCCCCGCAGTATTGGCTAGGGAAGAGCGTCACAGTAATTATTCAAGGGGCGCAAGAAGACCTTCAGGCACTACTAGGAAGAGTGATCGTGGGCAATAATGTGGCCCTTAAAGTGCAGGTGGAAGGAAGAAAACCCACCTGCTACAAATGTGGAAAAGTGGGCCACATTCGTGTGGATTGCCCACAAAATAAAGAAAAACTGTTGCATGCACAAGGCCCTTCAAATGTGGAAAAAATACCCACTCCCGCAAACACACCAACCCCAACAAGCACAAAAACTCCCACCCCCGCTGTTATGGCGCCAGCCCCCAAACAAATAAATGGAAAAACCCAGCCCCCACATACACAAACCCCCACACTAACAAAGCCCCCCACTGTGACACCGGCTGAACTACTTGTGGCTCCCCCAGGAAATAGTATGGAAATAGTAGAGGGGGAGTTCACAATGGTGGAAAAAAAAGAGAGCACATACACTATCCCCGTCCATATCCCCCACAAAAAAACAACACTGACGCAACACAGACACCAAAAAAATCCCACCCGCCGACCCAAGAAAAAAGGAAAAAAATTTGGAAAAACTAGAAAATGAACTAGTGCTAATCGAGTACGATACTCGAAGCTTGTACCTTGACGGCGTCATAGTACCACACAAAACCGCAAGGCTTTACAAAAAAAAAAGATCACCATGAAAGATGTGCATGGATCAGAAAAAAGACGTTTAAAGAATTGGAGGCTAGGGAACCGAATAAAATAAAAATAATAGAAGTGCTACCAAAATACTTAGAGGAGGAGGAAAGTAGATGGGCCGACGAGCGTATAGCGAGATCGGCCCCAACCTCTCCAGCAAAACGTAAGTAGAACTTTTTCTTCTTTCAAATGGCCTCTCTGAACATTGGATGTTTAAATGTGCGTGGTCTGAGTTCGAAGTGGAAGCAGGCATGTTTCCTCGACGACCTCAGATCGCACGATATACATGTGATGGTTGCTACAGAGACCAAGCTGGACAGTCTACGAACCTTCTCGCCTCTCCTGAATGGCTATGAGAAAATCATGGCTCCTGGCCAGACCGGGGGACGAGGGGGTGTAGTGGTACTGATCCGCAATGGCTTGGCTCTGCAGACAAGTACAGTCTATGTGGACCCTGAAGGTGGGCTAGTCGTCCTTGATGTGACATACAGCAGTAAGGCCTTCAAGCTGATCGGACTCTACGCACCATGCGCTAGAGGTTTCCAAACTGACTTTTATCGGCGCCTAGAGGGCTTTCTCGTAACGTCGAAGACATTAGTAGTGTTAGGGGACTTCAACGCCATTGTTGACGCTCGCATCGATAGCGTCGGCTCGTTTCATAGAAAAGTGAACTCACGCCTCGTCGATCTGCTTAAGCGATTTCAGCTGGCAGACCGTTACAGGCTTGAACATCCGAACGTGCCAGAGTGGACCTGGATGAGTGGCGACGGAAGGTTCAAGTCTTATCTAGATAGGATAGTAATAAGAATTATAGATAAGCCTAGTTTTACTTGTCCACAACTTGTCCAAGTGTCCTACACTGACCATAGAATGGTTAAGTGTAGGTTGGACGTAGATAGTACAACTAGTAGAGGATCCGGCTACTGGAAGCTGAACAAGACTATTTTGACTTGTGAAGCATACCGTAGTCGGATTAAGGAGTTAGTACAGAGAGCGTTAACCGGTACCGTGGTTAATAACCGGTGGTAGTTCGCCCTCAAAAGAGCCATTCGTTTCGAGTCTATTAGGTTTAGCAAACAGCTAAGAATAGATAGGACTAGAGTAGAAGGGCAGCGAGTTAAGAACTTAGAAGAGGCGCTGAGGTTGGGCTCTGCATCCCACATTCTGGCAGCAAGAGCGGCATTGGACCGTCACCTCAAAGCTAAACATGAAGGGTGTAGAGTCCGGGCTAAAGTGAGAGCATTGGGCCGCATTAACGTTGCTGGATGGGCGCACGGTAGAAACCCAGCGTGGCAACGAAGCCACAATAAGGTCTCTTATTATCGAAAAAGGACGCACGGTCAAAGAACGGGACGAGATGTGTGAGGCGCTTCACGAACACTTTGCCGAGTTGTTCGGGAGGGGCGAGACGCTTGATCATGGTGAAGCCCTCAGGGACTTCCTGACTGGCGGACCGCGTCTCTCGGCAAGAAAGGCTGAGTGCTGTGAAGGGCCAATCACAGCCGAGGAGGTGATCGAGGTGCTGGGCGAATGCCTCGGGGACAAGTCGCCGGGTCTCGATGGTCTGCCCTATGAATTTTATAAAAGTATGCCAGACTTGTGCGGGCACCTACTGACCAGCGTTTACGCCAACTGGCAGCAGAATGGGAGAATCCCCAAGTCTGCGAGCCGGGGGGCAGTGACGTTGATTAGAAAGGACCCAAGCAAGGGGTACGAGATAGGGAACTTTAGGACCATAACTCTGTTAAATACAGAGTTAAAGATTTTGGCCAAGGTGTTAGCGAAAAGGTTGGCGCGGGTCGTGGGCGAACTTGTTGGGGAAGAACAAACTTGTGCTATCCCGGGCAGGTCGATACGTGACAATCTCCACCTTATACGCTACTCCTTAGAGAGGATAAGGAAACTTTCTGGCTTAGCAGGAGGGGCACTGGTACATTTAGACCAGTCTAAGGCGTTTGATAGGGTCGACCATCGGTACTTGGCGGCGGTCCTCGAGAAGGCTGGCCTAGGCCCGACCTTCCGCGGTTGGATTGCTGCTTTGTACAGCGACATCGAGTCTGTCGTCAAGGTAAACGGGTTCTTTTCGAAACCGTTCAGGATCGAGCGTTCAGTTCGTCAGGGGTGCCTCCTATCTCCGCTTCTGTATGTGTTGGCCCTGGAGCCACTGCTGCGGAAGTTGGATGCACTAGGGGGCGCTCCGCTTGATCTATGGTGTGGAAGGAGAGCTACAGCGTACGCGGATGACATTTCCATCATCGTGGCGGATGAGGGCCAGATTCCAGTGGTGGAAAAGGCCATCAAAAGTTACGAGGCAGTGGCAGGAGCAAAGGTTAACAAGGACAAGTCGGTCGGTTTGCAACTCGGCACCTGGAGGGGCAAGCCGATGGCGTCCAATAACGTCGTGGAGCGTTGGACGCAAGGTCCTGTTAAGTTGCTCGGAGTCTGGATAGGTCCAGACCTCCAGATAGAGAAAAATTGGAGTGAGGTGGCCAGCAAGGTGACCGCTCTAACCCAGACCTGATCTGGGCGGGCGTTATCATTGCTAGGAAGGGCGGAGGTGGTGCAGATGTTTATAGCATCAGTAGTTACCTACCGCCTGACCGTGGTGCCTTGCCCCGATTTGTGGCTGAACAAGTTGGAGAGAATCCTTTTCCGCTTTTTGTGGAAAGGAGGAAAACCACTTGTAAAGTGCTCTGTCTGCTGCCAGAAACCGCTAAAAGGTGGGCTAGGGATGCCTTGGCTGAGAATGCGAAAACTCGCGTTAAGGTTGAGGCACCTCTGGCTTTACCTGGATGGAGAACAGGTGTGGTCACCGCACGTTCGGTTCTTCCTTCCAAAGTTAGTGTCCTTAACGGACATTGGTACATGGATTAAGCAGAGACCTAAGCTGGGAGGCTGGCATTTGGAGTGCCGCCAGGCGCTCCAGCTACTCTCTCGGGCGGGCAATGCCGGCAGCAGGAGATCCACTGCGGATTTTTATAGCGGGTTAGTGAAATCTATGTCAGAAGACACCTTGGGGGAGACCCTAGGCTACGATGAAAGTCAGTTGGTCAGCCTATTTAGGAGAACGTTCGGGCCGAGGTATCTGGATAATTACCAGAAATCCCTGGCTTGGCAATGTTTCCGAGCGGCGTTACCTGTTCGCGACAAGCTGTCAAGGCACGGAAGTGCCGTCTCGCCGACATGTCCGAGATGTGGGCGGGATAGGGAAACCGTCTTGCACGCATTTGTGGGCTGTTCGGAGATGTCGGGACTGATAGCCTTTGCAGAACAACTGTTGTCAGTGATAGGAAGAGTACAGCTATCAGCTGAGTCTATCATCGAGACTGTACCACCCCCTTTCCTTAACAGGGAAAGGAAGGCCTGTTTTTTCTGCGTAATAGCCATACTGAAAGAAACAGTATGGAAGACGCGTGTGAAAGGTATAGTGATAGGTACCTTTGTCTCCGGCCAGGGGCTGGTTAACTTTTCTAGTTACCACCTCACTAGTAAGATCAGGCTGGAGAGAAAGTGCCTGTCACGGGATATGTTTACGAAAAGATGGAAGTCTGTGGAGCGCAAGCTGAGTGAGATTGGCACCAAATAGGTGAGGTCAATTTGGGAAGCAAAGGTTCTACCAGGATGGTCGGTTGCCTTCCTTCTAGCTACCTCATTGCGAAGCGCAATGATTTCTTGTGTAATATTTTAAAATTAATTTTTAAATCAATTTCAAACATATTTTAATCTATTCGTAACTTGTAAAATTTAATGCTTCTTCCCCTTTATGTTTGTCTGTCCTTGTTTGTCCCCTCTCTGTAACGCCTCCAATGGCGAATTTTAATGAAATAAAGAAGCTTGCTTCCCAACTACATGGTTCGGGGTTCAATCCCACTGCGTGACACATTAAGCGTCTTCAGCCTCGGGCCGACCAAAGCCTTGTGAGTAGTTTTGGTAGACAGAAACTGAAAGAACCCCGCCATGTATGTATGTATGTATGTATGTATGTATGTATGTATGTATGTATATGTATATATATATATATATATATATATATATATATATATATATATATATGTGTGTGTGTGTGTGTGTGTGTGTGTGTGTGTGTGTGTGCTCTTGTGTGTGTATGTGTGTATGTTTGTGTCTGTCTTGTCTCCTATACACACACACGCACACACACACACACACACACACACACACACACACACACACACACATATATATACACGACTGGCTTTCAATTTCCGTCTACCAAATCCACTTGCTTTCGACTAGCGTTTGAAGCTTGTTCTATTTTTATAGGGAGTACATGGCTCAAATTAGTATGTTTTGCATAGGACTTTATAGGTAGAGGATATGACTTGTCTTAGAAATTTTTGTAGGTTCCCCGCTACGTCCGAGTGTTAATGTCAAGTGACAATGTTTGTCGTCGTAAGTTAAGGCTGACACAGTTGAATGAACATGTCTCGTAATGATCAGGAGATTAATTTTAGAACCTTTTGTACGTACAAAAGGTTCTAAACTTAGTCACGTGATTGTTTCGTACTCTCTGAGCATTGGAATTGGCATCAAAAGAATATTCCGTAGAATTAAGATAACAACGCATTTAGCTTAGTTCGGTACTGTCTGCAACGAATCCTCATAGGATTAGTAATTATGAAATTTAGATTAAAGATTTTCCCCGTTATTGTATTCTTATTTTAACTATCATGAAAGATAATTGGATAATATTTTGTTCAATAAACACACGTATGCGCGAACACAAGCATACATACATACATACATACACACAGATACGACCACTAAATTGGTGACGGTAATTTCCATTTTGTATAAAAGCAGTATTTTTCTTTCAATGTCAATACTGAATATATAACGTGTAAAGTAATATAAAGTTTTTGTTGAAGAAAAGCAGTTTCAATACGGACATAATATGTATCTAATACACAGTGTTGAAGAGTGTAGGGGGTGATAGAAATTTGTGAAAGCTTTCTATGAAAGCAATGGTTCCAACCAACATAGATAATTTGGAATATATGCAAAGACAGATATTAAATTAAATATAAGTAGCTAAACTAATCTTTTTTTCACGAATGTCTCTGAATTTCTACTATTGTATAGTTTCATTGCTATACCATTTCTTCTAGTCTTTTCAAAGTTTATCAACTTTTATGTATTCAACAACTGCACAGATCCAGTGACTAAATTTTCACTCTTATAATGTTTTTTTTATAACTGCCAGTATAAAATGAAAGAACATAATAAACCTTAGCCCACTATGACTGAGTGATATTCTACGTAACTCATGTAAAATATTTATGTAACCTTGATTTTGAGGTAAAAACTTAGTGATGTTCATACTGGAATTTCATGACACTGTAGGCTTAAGTGAGTGAGAAACTTGAAACATTTACCGTCATAAACAGTGGTAGACCTATTCGGTTTCCCAGTTTACCACTAGCAGCTGGTCCATGGGACATTCGGGGGGAGTGCATTGTGTTGCAAGTGTCAAGACCTGATCTCTGGTCTTTGCTGCCGCCTCTTATTACACTTTCAATTGTATTGTGCCTCTGTTTGTTAAAGGGTGCAGGTGAAATATGTTTTCCAGTGGGGATCCCCTACTAATTACAATTGCGGCCAGGTCCTGCAATTAATGCCTCATAATGTTGCTCATTTTCTGGAGGGCTCATCCACATTCACTGACTTCCAGCTTAGAGAATGGATTGAATACCTCGCTGTAGTTGTTTCGGATCTCTGAGCACTGAATTCAAATCTCAGGGAAGTCAACTTTACTGTTCCTCTTTTCGGGGTCAATAAGAAGCACCGTTTTAGGGCGATGGGTTGAGGATTGACGGGACTGTTTGAAAGTCAGTCGAGGTGTTTAGCGGAACCTGTCCTGGATCTTTGCGTTGTGACAGCAAAACCTTCGACGACACTATTACCATACTATATCGGTTCGAATCAGTCGTCTTTCCTTTGGACAAACATTGTGATGTTGGGCCGGAAAACTTGTCTGCATGGGCAACTACCAGTCTTCTTAAAAAGCATCTTTCTTGTACAGACAGGAATATACTAACAGAAACATCCACTTGCATATAAACACATATTTAAGTGCACACTCCACTTGTGAACGCATATATATGCGTTCACTTCTGTTTAAGAACATTGTACGAACTTTCGGTTGATATGGCTTAAAGCTACAATAGAAAACCTTTTATATCAACAACATAGTCCTACTATTCGAACTTTTCACAGAAGCAAATATGAAGTATATTTCCATAATTTTGCATCTTATACAACACTCTGTATCATTTTAGTCTTCTACATTGGTTGAATCTTTATTTTCTACAGGCATTCTTCACTAAAAATAGTAGAACTAAATTACAATGATTTCTTAGAGACATCTTCAATATTCAAACTTTTTTATATGTCTTTAAGAAAATATGAATATTTAAGAATTATGTTTGTTTCAAACTTTTGATTATAATCTGAAAATTTCAAACTGAAAATTGTTCTTAGATATGATGGCATGTACCTCCGTCAGCGAGAAGCTTTCAACCCCAAATCTAGCGCTTGTCAAAATGTCACTATTTTAATTACTAGCCTCTGTTTTGGTAACACATGATGTGTCTTGTATTAGGACGTGCTTTGGTTCAATGAGATGCAAGTTATGTCCTAATACTAGCCAACACACAACTCGACAACTCTTATACTTTGCGTTGTTAACATTCCTGCTCTCTCCCCATAACTTTATTGTTACAAAAGTTCCAATTCAGTTATTTCTCTGAATTTGAAGTACTGAAAATTCCAAATATATAAAATATATTGAAAAATAATATATTCTAAAACTATAAAAATCCATTTTTCTGTGGAACACATCTGTGGAGATATTTTTTTTTATCGCAGATATCTTGCCCACAAGATCAGTGGAACTCAATATAAGACAACACAACTCATCAGTTTCATTGATTTCTGTTCCTCTGTACGTACACACCAATGTAAAATAATGTGAAGCCAAGAGTTTTATGACACCAGTGTTCAGTTAACAGAAATTCATCCCAAATATTTTCTCAATAATTGTCTATTCTGTTACAAGTAGTTAAATAGAAAGGGAACTCTAGAGAAAGGTGTCAGGTTTTATTTCTGGGAACATCTGTGCTTACCATAACACATTTTCATCGGTCATGCAGGGTTGATTTGTTTTTGCTACGGATATAGAGCAAAAATTATAATAACCAATAAGGCTAGCATCACATTAACACTACCTACTCTTCTACTAAGTTAGTAGGAAAAAAAATTACCTATTTGGTAAAAGACTATTTTCGGAAATGAGCCCACGAAAACAGTTGAAGTTTGTGTGAATCCCTATCCCATATTTTGATTCTAAAGAAAATGGAAATAAACAGAAAGAAAATATTTGAAGAAATAATTGAGCACTAATTATCGAAATATATTTTAAACCTAAATACTTTTTACCGTATAGAAATAATTGAAATATTTTGAAAATTCTAACTGACTGGTATGCATATAAAGCACCATATTCCGAAATTCCTTTCATAAATAGAATACATTATCATTTATGAGAATAAAAAATTACCTAATAGCAATGATTTCGGTAATTGCGAACTGTATTTTATTTTTTGATCAAACTATCTATAGTTTATATACTCTTAGTTTCACATTTAATATGTTAAACGCAACCTACTTTAAATAGTATTCATTTGGTTAAACATACTGTAACATGTGTGTAGTTATACATCAGACTTTTATAAAGTTTTAATTGATACTAGAATACCCGTGACCCGTTGGGTCACCAATAGTTCAAGGTACCCAACCGCACAACTCGGTAACCCGTGGTCAGATTTACGCGAAACTTGTTTTATTCCGTTTTTATTCACATGAGTAATTAAGTAAAAAAAAAAACACAAAAATAATCCAGAATCCTTGTCCAGTACCAGATCGATCCGAAAATCTAATCAGTTCGTGCCAGTCATGAGGTCAAACATCCCTGAAAGTTTCATCCGAATCCATCCAGCAGTTCTTGAGATATCTTGTCCACAGACAAACAAAGAAACAAACACGACTGAAAACAATACCTCTGCCTTCGCTAAGGCGGAGATAATAATACAAACACAGAACGGTAGTAGCTGTAATATATTTTCTCTGAGAAACTTGGCAAAAGTGACTTTAAAAGTGACTTTAAAACACAGGATCTCGCTCCGAATCGCAAGTGAGTCGCCAGACAAGAATTAAATTAATATACGCATTTGAAACAAACAGCATTACATTAAAATACCATTTAGAATTTATATACAAAGATGGAATGACTCTAGCTGCAATATTATGCTTCAGAATGTTCTCAAACACACTAATGCTGTTCATACTAATGCTGTTTCAAGATCATATATTAATTCAATTCTAGCGTGGTTAGGTTTCGCACAAAGAAGTGTTTAATTTATCGATTTCACTATCGGAAAAAGACGTTTTGCCTGATCTCTGAGTGTCCAGGGTATTCGTCACTGAAAAGATTAAATCAGATCAAAACATTGTCTCTAGCAATCCATTGACATACTGATTTCAACCCTGTGTTTTTTGACACAAGTCTCTTCAAGAAGTTTTTTTTATCATACAAAATATTACAGCTGGTGCTGTTTCACATTTGTGTACAAATTATAAATGTTATACAAACCGATAGATAAATAAGAATTTCATTGAATAAACACTGAACATTGTTGGGGTTAAAACATGATCTCTGTAATACCAGTTGATACCGTAAATGCAACAGAGATCGTCCTGCCATTGAGTAGGGTCATAATCTTACTAAAGAATTTCTCCTGAGATCTAAGTTCCTTCATTACCCCAAAAGTTCCATTGTCAAGCTCAACCTATTCTGTCAGGTTTATTCAAATGTACAAATTACGGTTTTGCTTACGGAATTTTCTTTCGATTGGCAAGAGAGAGTATCGCATCCACTGTTCCAAGTTCACTGCACAAATCATCTTGGTGATTTTGCTTGCTTTTCATTAAATCGAAATACTGTACGATAGTCGTACGACTATATGTAACCCTTATAATCATAACTGATGAAGATAACTTTGAATTCTTAAGGGAGTTTTTAATTTTGCTGTATAAGATTAAACAAGTCGACAAGGTTGTCAATAAATATGGAACTACCTGTTTTCTTAGATTTCGGTTGGATGTCATCCGCGCCTTTTTGAAAGCTGGACAGATCCTTTGATATTCATTAAAATATATTTATATCTGCTTGAGGGTAGAATATCAATAGCTTTTTTTTTATTGAGAACACTCCGAAAATGTTCGAACCAACGATTCAGAATTTCAAAAAATTTAAGGAAGAATATCGAGCTGTATGTTTTTAAGGAAGGTGATGATCAGGAAGACCGAGGACCATGCAGAACACGAGAGAAATGTTTAGTGTTTTTATCTTCTTTACTTGAACAATTTTTTATTGCCAAAACTCTTTCCTTTTCTGGAATTTAAAAAAAAAAAAAAACTTTTTTCGAACCCTTTTAATGAATTATGAATTGTTAATTTATGCTTTCACCACTTTCATCAAAATAATCTTGGTTTTTATTAATTTTTCAAGTTTAACATTTTCCAAATTTTCCTTAAATCATTTTAGAAAGGATTCGGATAAGTTCACTTACTTGAATTATGAAATATACTTAATCATTCTACATGTTTGTTTCTTTTTGGCATAATTACAATTTTCTGGTTGCAAATTATCATTCTTTGATCGGTTGAACGATCGTTGTTACGTGGAATTTGCGACGCTGATGCTATTAATATCCTTTCTTTTCTAAAGATGAAATCTATAATATGCTAATGTTTTGTGATATCCTCCGAGCTTGTTATTTTAAGGTGCATAATCGATTATAATTGTAAGTCTCACTGTAGGTTTTTGATAAGATCGAGGTTCTTGACTGCCGGTGATAGTTTGTATTGTCAACATAGCCGATGATTTGTGACGTATTATTCTATTATCAACTTTATTAAAAGACTAGCTCAAAGTCGGGATATATCACAATTTCGTCTGAGTGACTTAACTGCTGTTTTAGTACCCAGCCATAATTGCGTAGGAGCTGTGTGACAGTGTCTGGTGCCACTGAGCAAAATGTTCTACTGAAAATTTCTCTTTAACAATTTTTTCCTTATCTGTGTGCGAAACCAGATGGATAGGCTTCTGGGTTTATTCTCTGATCTGCTTTCTCATTTATGGAGAAAATGTATAAAATTGTTAGTTCTAAAATTGTAGTAACAATACTAGACAGTAACAATTTTTGCCACTATAGCATGACTGTTCAACACAGAACTCTGTTACTACATTTTAGTCGCCAGGAAAACGTCTTTTTCAGCTGGTTAACGACACACAACCTGTGTCTGATATATTGTGACTAAGGGAGCTAATCACTCCCCTCCAGCTTGGCAAGACAAGTAGACCGTGGTTTTTGGGTCTTTACCCGTTATCAGCACTGGATACCTGCCTGCTAGAGATGGCAGTGAATCGTCCCTTCTTACAATATATGAACAGAGGAACGACAGACAGCCGCTGATCTCGTAACGATCAAAGTAGTTAGTTCTAAAATCTCTAAACGAGAAATAAGTACCTTTTTCTTTTAACTTACCATATGCATAGAAGTTTTAGAAAAGTATCTGCATTTGTTTTGCTGGTTTTCTTTTATATCTTTAAGAAAATTGTAGGAAATCATCAGGGCCCGTTACTGTGATTTTTATCCATTCATGGATGACTGACAAAAGTAATTATTGTGCATACTGATCATAGCATACAATTTAGCAATATGATCACCATCCGTTGTCGTGGAAGGCATTCAGATTTGAGGTGATATTCCAACTGCGTGGTGTAGCCTCCAGCTACAATGTCTTGTGAAACTGATAGACAGAAATGAGTTATAAAGAAAAAGAAGAATCTGTAGAAATGAGTGACGATGAAAGTAACTCGATCTTATCGAAAACCTACAGTGAAACTTAAATGTCATACTCAAATGGGCTGAAGAAAACAATGTGCGGTCCAATGCTGGAAATTCTAAACGCATTGCAATCGACCCACGAACACATCGCAATCAGAAGACACAGAACCATGAGAGATTGAGGTTATATATTCAGAATTACTACAACAGGAATAAGGCATCGTTCCATCTGCATATCACTAAGACAGCAACAATGAGCAGAGAACTGGCTGGCAAACTTCTGCGAGTATTCAGAACAAGGGAACGCCAGGATATTTGATCTTAGCCGCTAAGACTATTGCTTTCAATTATGGTCACTACACTGTGTCAAACTAACGACAAAACTAGAGGTAATTCATCACTCTTACAACAAAAAGATGAAAAGATTGCCTGAATGTAATACATCAAGTACTGGCGAAGGTAGAAAAAAATGAGCCCTTGGAGCGAACACCTGAAAGATATGAAGTGATATATATATATATATATATATATATATATATATATATATATATATATATATATATATATATATATATATATATATATAAAAATAAATATATATATATATATGTGCGTGTGTATGTGTGTGTGTGTGTGTGTGTGTATGAGTTAGAGGTTAATCATCTAAGAAATAATAAATATCCAATATACTACTGGATGTATACTTACGTATTTATATCTATGTGCTTACTGTTGAAGAGCAATAGCGCAATTGAATAATAGGTATGAATGGGGATAAAGCAGAAATTTACCCTGAATTTATAAGGCAAATAAGAAAATGGAGAGGATAATCAATCGGCAGACATCAGCCTGTAAACAATCATTTGGATCTATTTATTAATTAATTGCAATCATACGTATAAGTAATGAAAATAAATAAATAAACAAGTAAATAAATAAATAAGAATAAATAAATGAATAAGAATAAATGAGTGAAAAAGTACTAAACCTTTACAGCTGTTTCTACTTTGGAGGTGTCCAGTTTGCCAAGGTTTCCACATCATACCAGTAATATACAGGGATTATACAAAGGCTGAACAAAATTGGGCAGGGGTGGACAATAATTGAGCCCCAAAGCTGCATCAGAGAGACCATAATGTTAGGAATCTAACATGTGAGGAAGTAAGGTAAAATCATAAAATGAAATAATAAAATAATAAAAATAGTAAGAAATGGTAAAAAAAAGTTAATTCCAAGGTAATATAAGTTATGGGATTACATGTTATGGTAAAGAAAGTCACTTCCAGAAGTAATTTCCATAGGTTATGAGAGTTTCATCCTATTTCAATTCACTGGGGGTAATAGCAATGATAAAACGTCTTACACTCCACAACGTCCTGTTTGTGTGATCTTTTGGATTTTCCCATCAATTGCTCAGAACTCATCAAGCGTCCAATCAAGCAGCCCAAATGTTAGTATGAGTACTGGCACTGCAAACATATTGGAAGCCACTGTTTTATTGAATGCAGAGAATTCTATGTATGTATGTATGTATGTATGTATGTATGCATGCATGTATGTATGTATGTATGTATGAGTGTGTGTGTTTTGTGTGTGTACGTGCGTGGGTTGTTGTACCAAACCTATATATTGACACACACGTATATAATCCATACCTGCAATAACGCTTGAACAAACAATTCATAAAATTGGTTAAATATTGAATCATATATCACTTAATACAGTTTGATGAATTTGAGAGTGGGAAACTACGCCCAGAGACTAATACACACACATAAATGGATACATACATACATACATACATACATTTACACAAACACTTATTAAAGTACGAATTAAAAGCAACTCTAATGATGTAAACACTCTCGACCGCACATACAGTGTATGTATTTTGTTTATACACCTGAATGTTATAGACTAGGCGAGACAACTTACCTCGGATTGAATCTGAGATTCAATATTTCATTGAATCTGAGATTCAATAATAGATACTTTGCTATCATTGTGGCTTATCAATATCACGGACTTGGATCAACCGAACCGAAATATATACACTATATACACTGTGTATGTGCGGTCGATAATGTGTACATTACCAGAATTGCTTTTAATCTGTAATTTAATTTACTTTCACATTTTATATTAATGCATTTAATACAAAAGTAAAATCCATGGGACGGAAACTGGGAATGCTCAGCAAACCTCACAGGATCAACAAAACAGTCAGAAATCATCATGAAGAGTGGCTTGAAGACGAAATTCGTACTTCATTCCAGTTCATCAAAGTAACTGAATTTGATTGAACTCACTGTGCTATTTGAAAGTAGAATAGAAGTGCATGTGTTCAATACCGAAAAATACGCCAGTTTTGGTCAACAGCCTGAGGGAAGCTAAGTTCCAGTTCAAGGTTCTTGCCATAGAAGTCGGAGTCAGAGGATTTGTGGGTAAATCTGCTTACGATCCGGAGGGGACAGGACCGAAGCCCTGAAAGCAATAAGAGAGACGGGGGAGAGGTATTCCAGCTGAATCTGGTTGAGGAGAAAACAAAAACGACTTCCATATCGTTTGGAGGCATTTTTTGTATTTTAACGCTAAGTAACTCTGAGCGAGTCATTGTGGTAGCAGTCGACAGAGAGGAGTTTCAACTAGATGAAATCTCCAAGTGCTCTTAGTGAACAAGTATCTAATATCCAAGCAATTAAAAAGTATATCAGCATGACCTGGATGCGGCCTATCCCCTTAGAGTGTAAGAAATTAAGGGCCGAAACACTTTCCTGAGGTGGGTTTCTCCTCTAAAAACCTTCTGCAGTTCAGTTTTCTTGAGAATTTCTTACCTTTCCTTATATTTACGACCTCATTCCACTATCTTCTCATCTAGATTCGTAGGCTGGAGACACGCCTACCTTAAATTTCTTAAATATTGGTAATCCTGATCAGAAATTTCACTTGATGATGTGTTCATTAATGGATAAGTCAATGCCCGCCTGTTTATTTGGTAGACTGACGAATTGGGGGTTACGTAAAATATTACGCAATCTAAAGAGTTGTATTATGTTACTTTCCATAAAGATTCCTAGCAAAACAATTCTAACAGAACCAGTTAAATCATCCGTCTATTTCTATTATGTCTACGCTACGCTTAATTTTCCATTCATACCTGGATAATTTTGGATACTCTTGGATTATTTATTATTATTTGATTGAACGCGACGTATCAGTTTCCAAGCAAGTATATATATATATATATATATATATATATAGGGTCATTCCATAAATGATGCGGTTTTTTCAATTGCATGAATTAAAAAGTCGGAAGGAGACGGGATAAACTACCTGCATCAACTTGCTATAAAAGCAGGTAGTAGTTTTACCTTGTACCTATTCTTAGTGCAAATTTTTAAGAGTGCAGTTCGATTTTAGGTTATTTTTTCAAAGTTATAATAGAAGTGACAAAGAAGCATATTCGGCATATTTTGCTTTTTAAGTTCAGTAAAGGCTACAATGCAACAGAAAGTGCGAGGAATATTAATGCAGTATATGGGGACAGGACAATAAGCGTAGGCCTGTGTCAACGGTGGTTCCAGAGATTCCGAGCCGCAAGCTGTAACCTAGAAGACAGGCATCATCCTGGAAGATCTGTAGAGCTCGATGACGACGTTCTGCAAACCCCGGTGGAACAAAATCCCATTGTAACTGTTGAGGAACTAGCAGAGAAGCTTGGATTTGGTCATTCAACCATTCATCAACACCTGCGTGCTATCGGAAAAGTCTGTGAATTGGGTCAATGAGTGGTCCCCACAAACTTTCCGAGTCTAATCGCACCCAGAGTATGAATGTGTGCTCTTATTTGCTGTCACGTCTCACGAATGAACCTTTTTTGGACCAAATCGTGACTGATGACGAGAAATGGGTCTCTATAAAAATGTCAAGCACCTAAGACAGCGAGTAGGGAAAGGAGAAACACCGGCACCCCAAGCTAAAGATGGTCATCATTCACGTAAGTTGTTGTTATCTGTTTGGTGGGATAAGAAAGGTTTAATCCATTTTGAACTTTTAAATCCAGACCAAACGATAACAAAGGCGATCTACTGTGAGCTGTTTGAGCATCTTAAGTCAGCGCTAGAAGTAAAACGGCCATCTTTGAAGACGAAAGATGTTCTTCCAACAGGATAATGCTCGGCACATACAGCGAGGATGACATTCCAAAGGCTGGAGCAGTTTTAGTAGGAAACGATGCCCCACCAACCATGTTCGGTGGACATTACCTCATCTGATGATCATTTATTCCGCAGTCTTCAAAATCATTTGTACGGAAAGAATATGAATTCTGTAGACGAGGTCAGAACAGTGTTGCATTTTCAAAATAATATTCAGTCTGCTTAAATGATTTCAAAACATATAACCTAAAAACCTAACGCCATATTTTTTCTACTCCTCTGACGAGATTTTACCTAATACAATGATTTGTTTATTGTAATTTAATCTTTAAGGCTAAATTGAAACAGCTGAAGAGAATATGCTGGATTTTTGCAGATAATAAATTATATTAATGCTACATCTCCATTTCTAAATTTACTTTACACACACACACACACACACACACACACACACACACACACACGTATATATATGATGAACTCTCCCGCCGGTTTCGACGTATGAGTATCCGACAACCTACACTCACTTTGTCAGTCATGATGTTTGTCGAATGTAACATTTGAGTCCTACCAACGATTTGCAAAGAAGCCCGCAGATGTTGAAAGTATGAGGATTATGGGTCAGTGCTGGCGGTTTATTTGCAGCCGCTTTTCTCCTTTGCCTCACACTTCTAAGTCTGTTAATGCTGGTTGAAACAATGTGTTTTATACCATTTTGACACGCCGACCTCCATTTTGTTCGCTTCAAGGTTATTTGCTCAAAGGTGTTGTAAGCTATGATGACTACCGAGAGGTTAGTCTTTGGCTTGTCCTTATATCTGAGCCACGGTCGACTAACATTCCTGTGTCCACTATCAAGGTGACTGTACAAGTATGTGTGTGCATGTGTATATCAATGTCACATACTCAAGGTATGTGTGTTGTTAAACGCTTTAAGGCTGTCGTATATCGTCCAGGGAAGTTCTCAAGACGGTAGTTATGGAACATTGCAGATTTCCGATGCAGCGGATATATAATTGTTTAACAGGACAGCAAACATTAAGGCAAGGCAAACATCTCAAGTCATATACAATATTATCTAGAAATTAAAAATCTTACAGTTGTTTTTGGGATATCCCCGAGTATGGGATATTCCGTCTTCAGAGACAAATATGGAAAAAAATAGGGAAAATGAGAATGGTATATATTAATAAGTTGACGACGTAGAGGAAGGGAGTAAAAAAATAAGGAGATGGAAAGAACAAGGAGATGGAAACAATAAGGAGATGGAAAGAACAAGGAGATGGAAAGAATAAGGAGATGGATCTCCTTATTCTTTTACTCCTTTCCTCTATGTCGTCATCTAATTAATATATACCATATCTCAGAAACAGCTGTAAGATTTTGAATTTCTTAATAATATTGTATATGATTTGAGATGTTTGCCTTGCCTTAATGTTTGCTGTCTTGTTCAACTCTTATATATACATATATATGTATATGTAATCTCTTAGTTGATTAGCTGTTCTCCATAGCAAGTTTCTGTTTGGTTAGCGACAGGAACCAAAATATATTCATTAATAATATGATAAACTTTTCTATCATATAATATTTCCTTTAACCATTTAAACAGGTAGCTGCTTCCGTCGTCTTAGATCTCATCAGTACGAATTATATTGTTATTTATTGAAGGAAGATGAAATATAGGGAGCTATATAATGGAAGTATCTCTTCAGGACAATGCAATGCCATTATCCTTTACAGTTCATTAATAGTGTAAGAGATCAAGTACTATTATTATTATTATTGTTCAGTAGTTTTATTTTTATAACGTGCTTTCACTTCACTACCGAGCGCAGCTCTGTGCGCCTTGGGTATGTGCTGTGGTTTGCTGTGGTGCTCTCATGTTTACTGTATTGAAAGTGTTTTGCGTAGAATGTGTGCAGTACCCAGTAGTGCAATTTTCTGGATGTTATATATATTTGTAAGTCCTGGTGTTTTTGTTATGTATTTGTCTGACTATTTTTTTTATTATACCTAAGGCACCTACTATGATAGGAATTGTTTCTGTTTTTAGATTCCACATTCGAGTTACCTCTATTTCCAGGTCTTTGTATTTTGAAAGTTTTTCCATTTCTTTTAGAGAAACGTTGTCATCTGCTGGTATTGATACATCAATTAGAAAGCATTTTTTTCCTTCATGATCTTTGACAATTATATCTGGTCTATTTGCCTTAATTTCTCTATCTGTGTGTATTGGCATATCCCAGAGTATGGTTGCTTTCTCGTTTTCTGTGATCTTTTCTGGCGTGTGTTTATACCATCTTTTTTCTGTTGTTATTCCATAGTGTTGGCATAGCTTCCAGTGTATATAGGTCCCATCTCTGTCGTGTCTGTGAATATATTCCTTCTTAGCCAGGACTGGGCAGCCAGAGATAATATGATTTATTGTTTCTTGTCCATCTCCACATATTCTACAGTTACTTGTTATATTTCTTTTCATTATGTGTTTTTGGTAATTTTTGGTGGGGAGGCTTTGGTCTTGTGCAGCAATTAAAAATCCTTCAGTCTCTGCTTTGAGTCCTGAGCTTCTCAGCCATTGCTGGGATTTTTCTCTGTCTATTTCTTTCGCATTTAGTTAGCCCAGTATTTACCATGTAGGGGCTTTTCTTGCCATCGTTTTATCATGGTTCGTTGCTGTTCTAGTTTTAGTTTGGATTTCATTTGTTTTATAGCTTTTGTTGTTTCTTCTTCTTCTTCTTCTTCTTCTTCTTCTTCTTCTTCTTCTTCTTCTTCTTCTTCTTCTTCTTCTTCTTCTTCTTCTTCTTCTTCTTCTTCTTCTTCTTCTTCTTCGTATTTGTTAAGTAGATTGATTTCTTGTTTGTATTTGTCAGCTTCCTTAAATACTGAAAACAGTTTTTTGTTTTGCTCGTGTTTTGTGGCTATTTGTATTAGTTTCCCTTGCTTTTGGAGTAGGTATTTTTGCAGTCCTATGGTGGTTATTTTATAATAGTTTTCTAGCTGTATAAGACCCCTGCCACCTTCTGTGCGTTGTATATATAGCCTTTCTATGTCAGATTTTGGGTGGTGCATCCTATATCCTGTCATTATTATTATTATTATTATTATTATTATTATTATTATTATTAGTAGTAGTAGTAGTAGTAGTAGCAGCAGTAAGAGGAGTAGTGAAAGAAAATTTAATTTGAAATTTACATACATGTGTAAATTATTATATTATATTGCAAACACCCGCAAGTTGTTTAATGATGTTGAACTCCTGCCATTTCTTGTGAAAAATTTGCAGCCGTTGTCGCACATTGTTAGAGTTTTACAGTAAATTTATCGCCATCAATTCACCATCAGTTCACCGTGAAGAAAATTCACCGCGAGGAAAGTTCACCACAAGGAATGTTTGCTGAGAAAATATATTCATAGTACCTTACCATTAATAGTTAACTATTTTGTTAAAAAGAAACAAAGAACAAAAACAAAAATCATCAACAAAAAACAAACAAAAAAAAACGGACATGGTTTATGCTTCTCTATCTTAGTGATCCGGCATTAAGTTTCTAATAGAATAAGTAATACGCTTAAAGTAAGTACTGGAATCACTTTGATCGAGTAAACTCTTAAGCGATGCACTAGGTGTGGTTTAATGAATGAAACAAGCAAATGACTTACAGAATATGTCTGTGTATTTTACTCGCATTAAAAGGATTAATTCCACATGAAATTAAACAGCATTTTCAGTGCTTAGACTGTCATATTTGTAACTGTAAACTGGCTTTTCTGATTTGCACTCTGTAATTATGTTAATCACATTTTATTAATTCTACTTCCAATTAGCACATATTAGGTGTAATTGGAGTTTCGTCATCGGAACACGAAGAAGACATTACTTTGGATAGTAATATCCAATGAATTACTGGTTCATTGCCTAGTATTTTTTTGTAAATAATAGTATTCATAGGTCTAAATATAAATCTTGGTTTATAAATATTCAAAAGAAAATTGTAACAACAAGTAAATGATGGAACCTTTCGAATACAACAAGGGAGATCAACATGTTAGAAATAGAAATCAATATCTGTCAGGTCATAATATTACTGATTGAAAAAGGAAAGAGCAACACTGGAAAATCTATTCCCTTTTTATTACTCAAGACATAAGGACGGAATGTTCATAGCTGGATCACTTATGGCTGTACGTTTTCTCATTCAGGGCTCACTTGGGCTGTCCGCCCACAAAAAAACCCCCAAAAATTCCCCACTGGCTACATCAATGTAATTTATTTACTTCTATTTTCAATAGAAAATATCAATAATAATAATTATTCTAATTATCTAAAACTACACAACACATTATTTTACCAGAAAACTGTTATATGTTGGTCTCATTTCCACATAACTCTGCTAAATTCAGTGAAGCAATCGGCAAGACTGTATAACGTTGGTCTCATCAGTAGCTTTGATGAGTTACTAACCTGAAACTGTTAATATTGACTCTGAAGTATAAATATATCGAAAAAAGTTTCTGAAGTTATACTTAACACTGAAAGCAGCAGGATGCTACAAAAATATCTGGAGACACAAATCTGATAATTGGTAATGTAAAATTCAGAAGTTTCCGAATCAATTATTTCGCGGTAAAAATTACAAAATATTCCAAAAAAGAAAAAAAAAAGTTGATTACAGGAATTGCTCAGAATGGGCCACATTTAGCCTAGAAAGGTACACAGTCAACGCTTCACAGAAATAGAGAAGTGTAGTGAAAATTACAGTCCGATACACCTTAATATGGTTTCAGGAGTCATGTCTGTCCTTTTCCACATATTCTTGTGAGGTTTACCGAATGTAGCATTGATTTTGGCAGGTCTGGCATTTATTTGATTATCGAAAACAACAGTTTGCGCAAGTGTACTTCTCAGATAGGTGATCTTGTTCACCGCATACAGCCGTTGCCTGTTGAACGTTCGGTTGCTAGCTGATGCATTACTTTAGTCATCAGGCTGAAATTGTAAGTGGCATCAGAAAACTTATCAACGTTGTATTGTATATTAACGTTGAACAGGTAGAAGTTTGCTCATATTTTTCTCGCTGTTAAGTAATATACCATATATTAAATTGGATGTTATATCAATAGTAAATTATACAATATATCTTACATGCTTTTTTTCTATTCAGAAGCAGTTATTTTAAGAATCTAGCCATGTATTTTTATACTGTTTCTAGAGTAAAACTTTAAATTCAATAACTGTTACTTTCCCGAAGCAAGCAATTTCATTACTTTTACATGGCCACTGGTGTAGCTCAATTCATTCATTGAAACTGAGTCACATATATAGCAAACAGAGAATACACTGCTGCTCTATAGTGTCTACTGCTTTTAGATATATTATTGATTTCAAATCTCTTTTCTCTTCATCGACTCACTCATCCTGAATATCACATCGCTTCAAGACATATTAACATGTTATTTCCAATAGTGTAGGTTATTTTAAATTGAACATTGCTTGTAATCTCAAGTTGACGATCTAAACAAGATCGTCAGCTTGATATTATAAGCAAATTTGTATATGTGAAAGTAAAAGATAAAGACGTTCACATACTTCCCAAACATGTAAAATCTAAGTTAAGATTTCTTGAATTCAAATACAGAAGCAGTGCCTTGCTTCCAAATGAAATCAATAAGCTAAGAAATATTTTAAGAAAACTTGCTAGACTGTTAGAGAGAAGTTTTTGTTTTAGTAAAATATGTAACAGAAATGAAGATCTTTGACTTCTGAAGTAATGAAAATTAATGAAACTGAATGGTTCATTTTGGATGACTACTTTGGATAACGTTTTGAAAAGTTATGGTGTATACATGCTACTTAAACGGCGATAAAAAGAAATCAAATGTAATTCAGTATGTTGGTAGATGAATTAATTTCAATTTTAAATCTAAAGCCTATGATAAATTCTTCTATTCACAAGACTATAGAGGATTTCTGAGGTAATCTAGTGGATACAAAATTAAAGTACAAAGTTAATGGTTGTTTGACTATTGCATAAAGACCTCTTCACTAGTATTGAAGCAGTAGCAATGCTTCAAAAGTTTCACATTTATTGCACGAAGTGTATGTGATTATTTTATTTACAAGGATACTAGCATCATAATTGAAAAGGATACTAGCATCATAATTGAAAAGAAATTACCATTATCAATAATTAGCACAGTATTCTCCGAACCTATCAATACAATCTTATCCACATATCTGAAGCATTAAAATAGATGCATATTAGAACAAAAGCAATTTATCCTGAAGTTGTTAAGGAAACATGATGTTAACCAAAAAAGAACAGAATAGCTAAACGGAATTAGTGTATTATGTTGGTAATTTTGTTAATGATGTCCACATTTGCAACCTCGTTGCTACTAGCAGGGCGAATTCTTATTTCTTACGGGAAAAACTTGAGTAAAACCTAAATTTCATACAATATTATATATTGTCTTATTGAAAAGAAAAGGGTTAATAACCTATTAAGAAACACTGTTAAGTTGTTCAAATGTTTTTTTCTGAAACGGTTGAAGTAAAATAGAATATTTGGGGAAAAAATTAAAAATATTAGTTACTGGTTACTATTATTTTTCCCCCAACAAGTACGGTCAGCTACCCACGTCGTTTTACCTTCATTTGGGATCTTCAAAACTAATATAACCTTGCCATACCACTGGAATTAGTGATTGAATAACTGGGAAAACATTCTGGATATTTATACAATTAATTATGAATATTCCGCAGAAATTGGCGATATTTAGTATTTGACTATTTCTGTATGAAAATGTGTAATTAGTTTATCAGTTGTATTATATAGAAATAACATTTTAAAATATGATATTTGAAGATATTTCAGCAGAATACGTTTATGTAAATTTTCCGGATAACTTATCAAAGCAACTGAAAAAGCGCAACGGTTCTTTATTTGAAGAAAATATGATTAATGGAATTTTCCAGTATTTACTTAAAATACTGTCGACGAGTCTCAGTTTAAACACAGCATAATATGAAATCATTTATATAAAGAGAGCATAAACATTTTGCTTTTAAATCTGCGTTAAAATTTGTTTGCTGTATTTTATCTTGTTTAGTGAATCGCAGATATGCGTGTGAAAATAATATAAGATTATTAACCGACGAGTGGGAGATTCACAACCTGTTACAAGCACTAAGACCCAGATTCTCTACATTCAGTAATCAAGTCGATTTACCTATAAATAGTTATCAGTACTGTAAGCGGAGATAGTGCTGTAGAATAGACAACTGGTTCATTAGTTTGGAGTGTTGCCTTCAACATATCTTGTAGGTAAAACTTTGCCTATTTTATCTGGATACTTAATATGAATAGGAAATCTTAGTGGTATTTAAAATGCCGAATCTGTTGTGATGACAAACATCGTAGAGCAGGATGTACACTCTCTGAAAATTTACTTCCCAGAGAAGTTGTTGAAGAGTGAAGGACTTAGAATATATCAGATACATTTCCATATTCTTAAGAATATGTAAAAGCTACAAGTTCAATATTTGAAGAATTAAAAATTGTAGGACAGAAATTTCTTAAATATTTTCAAGCTGATATTTCACTAAGATTTAACTTAAATCTAAAATTTAATTAAATTAGAAAATACTTAAATTTAATTAACTTAAGATGTAAAACATTCAGTTCTTTGATACCTTTTAAACTAACTATATTTATGAAGTTTTCTCATCGGAAAAAAATCTCTTCAAAGAAAAACTACTGATGTGAGGTCTTAGGCTCTGCTCAACGTAGCGATGCGCTGTAACGCCAGGTCACCAAGATTTTGGAATACGTGTGGCCCAATTCTCTGATTCAGGCCTATAGCACCCCAAACTATGATGCTTTGGCCATCCCACGCGTCTCACTCCATGACACATGCGTCTCTGTAGCGTTCACCCCTTCTACGCCGCACCTTTACTCGACCTCCATTGTTGATGCCGGCAATGTCTGTGCTGTGTAGCCCACTGGAGTTGTGCTTGACAGTGGCGGGCATTGAGGACAGGCCCTCAAGCACGACCGCGTCGTCGATGATGGGTCGCTGTCCAGTGCCAATGGTCTCGCGAGCTGTCACGCTGGCTGGTCTGAAGTGATCACGGAGGTGTTGCAGGTGGATGAAGCGGTCCTGCCTGGGCGTGGTCACTCGGGGGCGCCCTCTACGGGCACGATCTGCTGTGCTGTTAATGGTGTTGTATCGTTGTTGCAGGTGATAGATGATGCTGACATGGACATTGTATGCTTTCGTAACAACCAGGGCACGCTGCCCTGCTTGCAATCGGCTGATAGCTTGTTATCTCTGCGCTGCTGACAATCGGGTCATACCTGATGCGTCCAAATTACGAATCTGTTCTTTATTAACCATTAATGTAGAAACACGGATAAGACACTACAAGGACAGACAAGATAGCATCAACAAAAAGGTGGGGGGGGGGGAGAAATGAATGGAACATGGATTCATGATTCACGATGAAAAAGGCGAAATGATGCGGGATGTGGAGGGATATCTGCTCTTATGTGGCCTTTCTGGCCCCACTTAAAGCATCGAGGCTTCCTGCCCTCCACCACTACCCTCAATCCCTTGTCACCCACCAAAATGGTGTCCATAATATTTTCTATGTCCTCCGTGGCAGCCTGGATAATCATTTCCAGCCATCGCCCTAGTCAGTTTTGTTTTGATATTCTTGATGTTTGGAGTATTGTTATCCTCTCCTCCAAGCCTAATGTTATCACTGCTGCCAGCCAGGCAACATCCACCTCTGGTGGGATTTCTTCGACCCTTACCCTGGAAGTTCGCCTTCCAAGGTATGATGGTAGAAGAATCACTTCAACCGTCTTCAGTGGGGTCACGGTGTGTTGCCTGGCCATTTCCTCTGTTTGAAACCGCACTTCCACCGAATCATATTTATTATTCCTGGCCAAGTACGTAATTTCCGGCCAGATGGGTCCCAGGCACTTCATTTTGGACCCTTGTTGCCACATCTAGTTTTTTCTCTTTGACTATAAACTTTTAAATAATATTGTTTTCTTTAATGTATCCTGAGTAACTCTGCTATGAGGGGTCTGATCAATTACATGCTCCTTCTTTTTCAACAGGTCCTTGAACTTCTTTAAATCCTGCATTTCAAATTTTAACTCTCCTTTCGAAGCGCCAGCCGTAGCCGCAAACCTTTTGATATTTTTCCCGTTATTAATATTCAAGATGCTTTTTCCACTTGACAGCTCCTCCTCAATGTTATCCAAGAACTTCATCGATTTACTCTCTGACGAATCCACGTCAGAAAGACTTAACTTTCACAACCAGTATTCATGTTATATCAAAAGCGCTTCCCCCCTCAGACAAGGGGAAGACGATAACAAGACCGTCACAAAGCAGTAAAACAAAGGTGTATTAAATACACACAATAACAATATTCAACAAATTAACAATTGCAAGCAAACAAGCGACACTGATCGTAATTCACGACTCTAACTCTTGGTGGACAAATTTCAAACTGATTTTATTCTAGCCATAAAGACAAACATAAAAATGGGGGGGGGGGGGGAAGAATGACAAAAAGATGTAATGCAGAACATGTAAAGATGGAATGACGGCTACTCGAGGCCCACACCCAAAGTGGCCTCATTTAGCTCTTGTTTTAGACCAATGTTTACAGTTTTAGAGTTTCTTTTTCTTTATCTCTTTTTTAAAATACGTTTTAATAATCAGTGCATTCAAATCACTGTGGTTGATGACGGGAAGCAGTGAATCAATCATCCCTCCAATCCCAACGGGTCAACATCCGACCCAAATGTCTCTCTCACTTTCTGGTGTTTCTCTTTATCTATGATGGGTAGTTTCACCTTTATGATTGACTTTTGTTTTGTTATTCCTTTTTTCAGAGCTGCACTTCCTACCCTATAAATCATTATCAAGGACGTTTTTCGTGGAGGAGATTGGGAGGTTTGCATCTCTTGTGTGTCAGTAAGTGTATCTGTGTGCGGGGTTTCTGGGTCGGTGTCTGGAGGGACTGGACTAGGGATGGTGTCTGTTTTACTAGGTGACAATGGTGGTGAAATGTTCTCCGTAAATGGATTGTAAGTGGCAAACGAGTTTGTTGTTTGCGTCTTGTGTGAGAAATGTGTGATATCGTATCGTTGGCTGTCTTTGTTTGAGTTGTGTGTGTGTGTGCTCTGTGGTTGCTGATCTTGATTTGCGGTTGGTAGACTTTTTAGGGGGTACCTCTTGTATCCCTTCTTTTGTTGACTGACTCCTCAACGTCGCTGCTTTCAGTTGGTGATAGTTCGATGCGGGTATCTTTCATGGGTCTCTCTTCTATCTTTAGTTTCCTTAATTCGGGCTATTTTGATGTGGTCTCGATTGCCTTCTTTTCTTTTGTGGTATTGCCCTGTATTGGATTAATCGTGTTGGTCGACTTCTTCTCCTTCGGCCTATTGGTCATTGGTTGGCTGGTGGGTTTGTCAGATTTAATGCCTTTTGGTTCTGCTGGTTGTATGGGTATGCTGGGTGAAGGGTGTACTATCGGTTGCAAAACATGCGGGCACTTAGCTTTTATGTTGTCTATCCCCCCGCATTTGTAGCATCTGGGGCTTTTGCTCTCTACTATAACTCTTAATTTCGCTTCATCGGGCAGGATGATTAGATCTGTAATTTCTTCCAGATCCCTTTGGGTGGCTTGAATTGTTACTTCCAGTTCTGGTCGCTTTAAGTATGTGTGCTTCCTCTTTCATGTGTAACATTATGGCTGTTATCAGTCACATATCCTTTATCTCTGGTGAGACCTCCCCAATTCTAATTTTGGAAGTCCATCTACTGAGGTAAGTCGGCAATAGCAACAGATCTGCCGATTTTAGAGGTGTAGACGAATGATTTATTGCTTCCTTTTCGGACGCAAGTCTCACCTCTACCCCATCGAAACGTTTCCCTTTGTTTATGAACTTTGTTTCGTTCCATATTTGACGTAAACATTTTTCGCATTTTTTCGGAAATCTAAGCATTTCCAAGGTTGTTTGTATTTACAACACCGTTATATAGTAAAACTAAATGATTATGACTCTATTTACAAGATTTGGTTGCAGAAAAAAGTTTAGGTGTACATATTATTGGAGTAAAGCACGAGAGTATTATATTTAATGTTTAAGAGTATATGCCATCTCTCTACACACAGAGACACTGACACACACACACATATATGTAAATATGGGATCTTCTAAATATAATATGAAGAAACACTCATGCGCTCATGCAGTATTGAAGATAAAGTGCAGTATGAATATACGAAGCCATTCTATAAAGAGGTTATACTCTCAGCATACTTATGTGTGTCATTATTCAATTTATTTCAAGATTTCTTGCCAATAGAGAAAGAACGTAGATCCAAGGCTCCTTCATTGGAATCTCTATGTATGTATGTATATATGTATGTATGTATGTATGTATGTATGTATGTATGTATGTACAGACACTTACATATATTTAGATACATATGACTTTATCAAAACTGGGTAAAATAAAATATTTTATCTTTAGACTCACCGATGATGCTCTCTACGTAGTACCTAAATCTTCCTCAAATACTATACTACTGCCTTAAAAAGACAGAAGGGACAATGAGTCAAAGTCAGCGTTTGGCAGTGCAAGGTAGTGGCTGGTACATGCAAAGGCAGGGTAGGGATGGGGTGGAATCAGGTTGGGGATCTTCGTCACTGGCATGTTGTCTCTTCCTTCGTTGTCAAAAGAAGGGATGGCGTTCACTGGAACACTTTTAATCATGAGTCTGCTGGATCGAAGCTGATTACAATAACAACACAACATTATTCATAAACATCTCATCAATTTTGACATTTTCCGATGATCCACGATCTATCCTACTATTTCTAAACTGCTTGTGTATATGAGTTATCTAGCATGTAGTATCTAGTGTCAATTTTATCTATTTGCTTTATGGTGGTATTAAGTTCTGTTCTTTTCTGTCCTTTTAAATGTATGCCTATCTAACAAGTTCACACAAATCTGTTGTTGTAAATCTTCTCTGTACAATATCTAAGACTAATTTAGTAATACAAATATAGAAAAAAAGGAAAAAAAGAAAGTATCAATAGTGGTTATCTCATGGAAAATCTATAATAATGATTAATCATATATTTCTTGAGCGATGTTCCCTTCAAACGCGTGATACAGTTTATGTCTTGTATTTTAATACATCAAAGAAAATGAATCATTAGATTATTTGAACACAGTCTTATTTATTAATTTTCTATCACAATAGCACTTCAGTTTGATTATGGAATCTCCTAAATATGATATGAAGGAACACTGTTATAAATGCTCTCATTCTGTATTGAAGATAAAGTGCAGTATCAGTGTATGAAGCCATTCTATAAAGAGATTATACTCTCAACATACGACTCGGTGACTTTGATATTAATTAATGAATACAAGTAATTAAGTACAGAAGAAGTAATATCTTCCACGATCTGATTTTGTTTCATAGTCGTAACCACACTTCTTGAATTACGTCACTAATAAATTTGCAACAGGTATATTCTGATCTGCTGGAAGTGTTTGAAGTTAATTATGACATATTTCTGATAGGCTGACAGGAGGTGAAACGTGGGTGTATCTTTATGATATGGAAACAAAAGGTCGGTCTAGGGAAATGACGTCGTACCTCTTCTCAAAGCCTAATAAATTTGAAGCTGCTTTTATTGGAGTTCTTCAAATTTGAGGACTTGTTTCTTGGTCAAAAAGTAACTTTTTATCAATAGATAGCATACATAATGCTAATAATTTGCTTATTTGAACTCATCTACAGTAAAGAAAGCCAGAAAATACAAATTCTGGTTAAAAAACAACGAAATACTAATAAACACTGATGACTTGAAGAGAGAAAAATATTCCCCAATTTTCTATTGATCGTACCTGTATCGCTACAACTGGAAATGCATGACTTGAACTTAAGCCGCCAAGACAGTCAAGTAAATAGATACTGTCTCAGAAATATATTTTGTAATTCTATGATGTAAGAAAAATCCATTAATTATCGTCTAAAAAATGTTTTGTCTAATATGCTATAGATTCCATTTACGTTGGGGTGGGAGTGAGGAAGGAGCACAAAAAAAAAATTACAAATGTTCACTACCTAACAAAAATTATATCAGCTATGCAAATGACCTCTAAATACGTTAAAAATATTTTAACATATTCAGAACACTATTTCAAAAAATAATCCCCCTTTTCTTTGAGCATACAAAACACAAATTTAGGTGGGGGAAAAATGAATTAAACAAAATAAAGTAAATTTACCTCTTCAATTCTCCGGAATTATATTTGAGAAAAGACTCATACGCTTCAATATCTAAGACAGAAATGCAACAAAAATTTGAAATATTTTGGTCAAATGGAAGAGGATCATGGGAAAAGGGCACGATATTAAGTTAATAAAACTCGATTAAATCTAAAAGCTCAACATAAAATATTCCCTATAGATTCTTCTCGATCTGCTGGAGTGGCTCTCTTTCTGATATCTTTATGCACAACACAATTAAAGAAAAGAAATTGAAATTAATCATTACTCGTTTTGCCCCACATTAGAATCATGTTTTTAAAATTGAAAATTATCAAATTAGACATTAGTGTCTGGCTTGCAGTCCAGTAAGGAAAAATATTGATTGTTAAACACCAAAAATAATCGAGATATTCTATTATCAATCTGAATTACAATCGAGTCAAAGTTGAGGAAAAATTTCTTGAAAAAAGTACCAATCACCGAACTATGTTTCAAAATCTATCAACTTCAAAAGCAACAACGATGCTGATTAAGTTTTACCCCGAAAGATGATACAAGAGTACAAAATGATGATGCAGTACTTCCAATGTAATGGTTTCAAACAATTAGGAAAAAACAAAAAAATCAGAAATTACTCGTTTTGTTCCACCCACTTTTCATAGGAAATGATGCAACTGTTTTCCTGAAGTGTTTGTAATTGATGCAAGATTATCCTACACAAATTTGTAGCTTTAACATAGCTCATCTTTACTCATACCAATCACAATGACTGAAATTTAAGAAAACAAAGTAGAGAGGAAGAAAGGATGGACAATAAAGTAAAACAAGTGAAATTCTCCGATGACAAAAACAAAACAGAAAGACAGAAACTGCGAAGAATAAAATAGAAGTGACAGAAATCTAGTTATAGTAATACATTGATTGATCTGACAGAAAAAAAGAAAGATTTGAACGAAATGCATACTAAAATATCATCTAGGATGGTTGGTAGTTGGGGATATATATTGAAGCCGATTGAGTCATTTTATATTTTATCATACTACTGTGTTCCCTTGGAGACAGGCTGTTGTAATTTCCGGTATGTTTGTAACATTTTTATTATTAATTTCTAGAAAAAATAATGAGTGTGATTTTCGTCATCAGCATGTAAAACCAATGTAGAAAATTTGAAAAGAAATCTGTTGAAAACTTGAAATACTTGAAGTATATCATCGAGAAAAAAATGAAACCGTAAAAAACGTAACTGAGTAAATTCATTAAAATTTATTTCTAATTACTAGACTTAAATGATGTATTACAAATGTTTACAAAATCCAACATTTTTATATGTGTAAACATGATCGCCGGAACACGGTTCATATCAACGACAGACTGGCTCTGTCCCCACCATCAAACACAAGAAATGAAGATTAATCCAAATAACCCCCTTATTATTTAGTCCAAGGATAAACGGAAATGTGTACTTATTGTACAAAAGTAAGAAAAATTACTCCAGAAACGAGCAGGCCGTCTCCTACAAATAGGAAATAATTGAAGACTGGACATTACTCCTCACGCCTCGCAAATGAAATCCGAAAAACATAAATGGATAGAAGAGGAATATATTTCTATTCTACAAACTTATTTTTCATCGGTACCTACCCACAAAGCGAAAATACAACAGTATATTTATGTAAAATTTGGAAGAAAAATAACCCTGGTCTAGATATATCGCTGAAACCCTAAGAAACTAGCTAGCTTAAAGGAGAGACATTCTCAAAACGAAAAAATATCAGAAATTGTAATAGAATGCTTAAAAGAAAGATTGCGTTGCGAAAACAAATAATGCTCACAAAATATTTAACAATACAAGTACTGAGAATGTAAAACACGGCGAGAGAATTAACAGGTGCAACACTTAAGGAGACACATTCTCAAAACGGAAAAAAATATTAGGAACTGGAATAGAACAAGGTAGCCAAAAAAATACAAAGCAGAGGTTATAATATTTAACACTGATGAAGAGAAAGAAGAAACACAAAACCTGTAAAGTAGCTAAACTCCAAACTAAAACTGAAACTACGAAACGGCATGATAAAACGATAGCAAGAAAAAAAAAATGAAGTTTTTACACGGCAAATGCTGGAATAAGCTAAACACAAAAAGAAATAGACAAAGTAAATCCCGACACTGGTTGAAAAGCACGGGACTCAAAGAGTTCTTAATTGCGGCATCAGGTCAAAGCCTCATCATAAGAAACCATCAAAAACACAAAATAAAGCAGAATACAGTAACTGCAGTTTATGTGGTGATAGGTAATAAGCAATGAATCTTATTGTTTCTGGCTACTCAGCCTTATTTAAGAAGAAATATATCCTTGGCCATGACAGAGCTGGGACTTACATGCACTGGAATTTATATCAGCATTATGGAAAGCTAACAGAGAAAAAAAAAAGAAAAAAACAATGGTATCACGCCTCGCAAATGAAATTCGAAAAACATAAATGGATAGAAGAGGAATATATTTCTATTCTACAAACTTTCTAGTATACTAGAAAAGTCTCAGAAATTGACAAAGCGAAGTACTTTGGGATACGCCACCCAACGTACGATAATGCATCTCTAAAGGAAATGGAGTGACTCTCGACATATAAAGATCTGGAAATAGGGATAACCCGAATGCAGAACCTGAAAACAGATAGAATCTCTTCAATAAAAGGTTTTTTATGGTATGGTCTAAAATGTATATAATCAGACGCATAACCAAAACTCCAAGACTTACGAAAAATATAACACCGCTAGGAACCGCACACTTCCTACATAGATCACTTTCAATACAATACTAAAACAAACCCCAAAGCTGCGTTCTGCGATTATGCAATAAAAAGAAGACTTCATTTACATTATTTACAATTGACGGATATTTGTCCTCATCTTGTTTTTTGATAACACTACGTTTCGGCTGATATACCTTCCAGCCTTCATCAGGTGTCTTGGGGGAAATTTCGAACCTCGTTTCTCATTCTTAAGGTATTTTTCGATGTTGTTGTTATTATTATTATTATTATTATTATTATTATTATTATTATTATTATTATTATTTTTATTATTATCATTCAGGTCACTGGCTGGAATCGAACTCAGAATCTTGTGGTTAGTAGCCCGCACTCTTAACCACTACGCCATATGCCCGCGGCGTAGTGGTTAAGAGCGCGGGCTACTAACCGAGTTCGATTCCAGGCAGTGACCTGAATAATAATAATAATAATAATAATAATAATAATAATAATTAAAAGAAATGGAAAAACTTTCAAAATACAAAGACCTGGAAATAGAGATAACTCGAATGTGGAATCTAAAAACAGAAACAATTCCTATCATAGTAGGTGCCTTAGGTATAATAAAAAAATATTCAGACAAATACATAACAAAAACACCAGGACTTACAAATATATATAACATACAGAAAATTGCACTACTGGGTACTGCACACATTCTACGCAAAACACTTTCAATACAGTAAACATAAGAGCACCACAGCAAACCACAGCACATACCCAAGGCGCACAGAGCTGCGCTCGGTAGTGAAGTGAAAGCACGTTATAAAAATAAAACTACTGAATAATAATAATAATAATAATAATGACTAATAATAATAAATGACTAAAACAATACCTATTGTCATAGGTGCCCTGGGAATGACAGCGAAACGGGCTGATTACTACCTAGCTCAGATACCAGGAAACCCCAAAACGGCTGAAGTTCAAAAGATAGTGCTCATGGGAACTGCCCATATCCTACGTAAAATACTGTCTATGTGATCTCAAATTTTAAAACAAACACATAATTTTCTTATGGTTTCTTAAACATTCTCTAGAACAACACTATGTGCAACTTGAAATATATGGTACCCTAGGCATAACACCTACATGAACTTGTAACTTGTCTCTTGAGGTCTCTGGGTGAGACTTGGATCCAACTTGTACAAATGCAAAGCAAAAGTCAAACATAAAATAATAATAATAATAATAATAATAATAATAATAATAACAACAATAATGATGATGATGATGATGATGATGATGATGATGATGATGATGATGATGATGATGATGATGATGATGATGATGATGATGATGATGATGATGATGATGATGATGATGATGATGATGATAATAATAATAATATTAATAATAATAATAATAATAATAATAACGACATCTAAAAATACTTTAGGAGTGAGAACCCAGGTTCAAAATTCCTCAAGATACATGATGAAGGATGGAGGGGATATCAGCCAAAACGTTGTGTTAACAACAAACAAGATGAGGACAAATATCCGTCAATTGTAAATAATGTAAATAATGTACATAATTCCTCATCTCTTAAATATAGAACTAAAAAAGAAGACTACTGAACAATAATGAAGATGATGATGATGATGATTATGATAGTAAATGCCTTGATGCGGTACCAGGCAGTGGATCTCATGGCTTCTGCTTCTGATCTTTATTGATTAGAAGTGTTATCGTGTACATGTTTTGTCTTGGTATAAAGAATGGGCCAGAACAAATATTCTGCTCAATACTGCAGATTTGCTTGTCAGTTGTTTCATCTTGACCAGTTAAGCATGTCCCTTGGTGACTGACGATACGTGCATCTCTGATCATGAGCAGAAGTAATGGGGGAGCATCATAGCCATGTGTTGAGAGGAATTCTTTGAGGTTTGAATAATTCACTTCTGGAAACATCGGGTGTTTCGTTCAACATCCTTAAACAATCCTTATTCAGCGACTTTTGAGTGGAATGGGCTGATGAAAATTCTAACCGGGCCCCGCCTGTAAGGTCATGCACTGTTTATCTTGATATGAGATCATGTCGCGCACATATAGTTGTGATGCATGTGCCTGGTGTACCCTTATCAGACGGGTAGTCATGATGGGTGTACTAGGCTTCGTATATTTGTACTCCAGTGTCATTTTGACGGTATGCGCTACTCTCTCACTCAATAATAATAATCATGTAAAAGTTATTTTAAAATAAAAAAAATGAGTTAATAAAATATTACAATTAAGACTATAAAATAATAGATGAAATACATTAAAATGGAATAGTAACAAAATATAATGATAACTTACTTAATTATATAATTATATAAGCAGAAACATAGTATATAAGAATATCTAAAAATCATCCTATACAAGCAGATCAAGTTTTAAAAAACCTTTTGTATTGTTTCTCATTTTTCAGCTATTATCAATCATTTCATGAATAGCAAGTCAGTTTTTATTTCTTCGTTTAAGTTAAGCAGAAAAGATAAAAAATACTTAAATGGTGGGTGTATATCTTATGCTTCTTATTAATCAAAGAATCTACGTTGTTTCGCCTGTACATGAAAGATACTCGCTTCTTCCTTTCAGGATAGAGTTTCATGGATTTTAGAATAAGATGAATATTTAAGTATAAATATGTACATACTTATATATTAATAAACCAAATTTACACAGAGTACAAATCGACTAAGAAAATTAAAGGGGAAGAAGTAAGGTGTTATAAGTCCAACAGCAGTTTCTGGGTGCTCGGAGATCCATCATAATGTTGGTAGATATAGTTCATCGTAATGGAAGCAAATAAACATTAAATAAATCGAGCCTCCGTCATCAGGGTAGAAAAAAATCTTACATTTCAGATCATGACGCAGAGAAGTTTAAAGGTGGAATGTTTAAATGTTTAAATGATTAAGTGTTTAAGCTGGTATTTCTAATTTGTTTATCCGAAAAATTGCCTCCATATCTACTCATCTTGATTCCTCTTCTAGCCACTCTGTACGCCGCAGAATTGGTCCCTCGTAAAGACATCAGAGTTCGAATCGCTTGAGCGCTGCAAAGTGTTTTCTGGATTTCATCTGTTAACTACACACACACATACACACACACACACACACACACACACACACACACACACACACACAAATATTAATATAATTTGAAGCATGTATAGGTCTATGTAAAGCTGTATATATATATATATATATATATATATATATATATATATATATATATATATATATATATATATATATATATAATATATATATATATATATATATATATATATATAATTCATTATATATATATATATATATATATATATAATTCATTATATATATATATATATATATATATATATATATATATATATATATAATGAATTAAAGGTAATGCAATTTCGTAATAATTCTTCTTCTTATTATTGTTGATATATATATATATATATATATAAATTGAGAACATTATTATATCTGTGGTTTACGTATAAAAATCCCCCATATTGGTAAAATTGATTTTTAAGTACATAATTATAAGAATATAATTATAATTAAAGGTACTGGAATGTCAATGCCTATACGCTAGAAGTAGATGACAAATGCCTACAATCTACTCTAAATTTCTTCTCTATTTATAACCCACGGCCGAATGCGAGGAAATTTACAAATTCCGGATAATCCTATATCTTCAGATTTCGTACTCTGTAATGAAGATTACCTTGCACTCCTCAATAGAGATAAATGGACAATATATAAGTGGAAAATTACATATACTTACCTATAAATTCTTGCGTACAGATGCCAGTGTATACATGCATTTTCCGCGTATATATTACATCTAGTCGCCCATCCTGGCCATGTTGTTAATGTCGGAAATCATACAGTCCTGCAACATGATATAATGACTAGAGAACTCAAAATTATTGATACTTATAAACTGAGGATATAATCATTAAGATGATTATATCAGTGGTTAGCATATTAAAAAGCGACCATATCGGTAAAATTAATTTTTAAGTATATAATTGTAAAGATATAATTATAATTAAGGACACTGGAATGTCAGTGCCTATCCGCTAGAAGTAGATGTCAAATATCTACAGTCCGCTTTAAATTTGTTCTCTGTTCATAATCAAAGGCCAAATGCGATGAAATGAGCAGGAAGACTTACGAATTTCGGATAATCCCATATCTTAAGATTTCGTGCTCTGTAATGAAGATTACTTTGCACTCTTCAGTAGAGATAAAACCAACAATTTATAAGCGAAAAATACATATACATAGCGATAAATTTTTACCTACAGATACCAATATATACATGCATACGTACTTAATATTTATTTTTACCAATAAGGTCGTTTTTATACGCTAGCCACTGATGTAATCATATGTGTATATATATATATATATAGACTTACTTGGAAAAAGGACGTGTGCGTTCAATGATGTAATAATACAAAGAATATATATGCATGTATACACACATATATGTACATACTTACATCTACATGTGTATATAGATGCATATCAGGGTACAGGACGTTAGAACAATGAACTACAGATAACGGAACGAACACATAGGGAAACGGAAAGCACCTTGGAATATTCCTTCATCAGCTGCCTCTATTCTAACCCGACGTTTCGATTAGGCAGCTGATGAAGGAATATTCCAAGGTGCTTTCCGTTTCCCTATGTGTTCGTTCCATTGTCTGTAGTTCATTGTTCTAACGTCCTGTACCCTGATATGCATCTATATACACATGTAGATGTAAGTATGTACATATATGTGTGTATACATGCATATATATATATTCTTTGTATTATATATATATATATATATATATATATATATATATATATATATATGCTTTCAGTGCGAATGGCTTTGTTATACGGCAACGTATTTTACAATCCTGTAAATAATAATAATGACATTTTTATTTAAGCTTCAAGCTTATGGCGATCACCGTGCAAATAGTCTAATAGCAGGGCATATAAGCCCTCGACAGAAAAAAGAAGGCTTTCCTATCCGCGTGGGACTTAGTCGCGTTAACAAAGTGATGTTGGTTCGAGTGCCACGCGGATAGGAAAGCCTTCTTTTTTCTATCGAGGGCTTATATGCCCTGCTATTAGACTATTTTCGTTAGTCATTGCACGGTGATCACCACAAATCTTAAGCTTATATAAAAATACCATATATATATATATATATATATATACGTGTACTGACAGCGACTGTAAATAGTCGAAATCGGCAGTCGTAATATCTCTAATACCATCGACGGTTTCGGCTTTAAGACCGAAGCCTCTTCAGTGGGGTCTATACAACTCGTCAGATTCCAGATAAGATCGCTACCAATACATATGTATACTCCATAAAAATATATGGAATCTGGAATCTGGCGAGTTGTACCGACTTTAGTAAAGAGGCTTCGGTCTAAATGCCGAAACTATCGACGGTATGGGGATATTACGACTACCGATTTCAGCCTTTTACGGTCGTTGTCAGTATGTATGTATACAATTATGTTCGTCAACTGCAGCATCAGAGCACTTTAGTTCTTATTTCTAGCATTGTAGCATATATATATATATATATATATATATATATATATATATATATATATATATATATATATATATATATATATAGGATCATCTCATGAATAATGCAGTTTTTATACTTTTTTATTTTTCAAAATTAAGAGAGACAAAATTCTTTTCTAATCTATAATATACTCTCCTTCATTTTCTACAATGCTCTTCCATCTATCTGGTAGACTTGCAAGGCCCCTCTTCCAAAATTCACTTGTTCGTGACGAAAAATACTCTTCCAGTACTGTCCTGACCTTGTCTACAGAATTCCTATTCTTTACGTACAAATGATTTTGAAGACTGCGGAATAAATGATCATCAGATGAGGTAATGTCCAGCGAATATGGTTACTGGGTCATCGTTTCCTACTAAAACTACGCCAGCCTTTGGAACGTCATCCTCGCTGTATGTGCCGAGCATTATCCTGATGGAAGAACACTTTTCGTCTTCAAACCAAAGATGGTCGTTTTACTTCTAGCGCTGACTTAAGCCGCTCAAACGGCTCGCAGTAGATCGCCTTTATTATCGTTTGGTCTGGATTTAAAAGTTCAAAGTGGATTAAACCTTTCATATCCCACGAAACTTACGTGAATGATGACCTTCTTTAGCCTGGAGTCCCGGTGTTTCTCCTTTCTATACTCACTGTCTTGGGTGCTTGACATTTTTATAGAGAACCCATTTCTCGTCACCAGTCACTGTTCGGTCCAAAACAGGTTCATTCGTGAGATGTGGCAGCAAATAAAAGCACACATTCAAACTCTGGGTGCGATTAGACTTGGAAAGTTTGTGAAGAACCCATTAACCCAATTCACTGACTATTTTCGATGGCACGCAGGTGTCGATAAATGGTTGAATGACCAAATCCAAGCTTCTCTGCTAGGTCCTCAACAGATACGATGGGATATTTTTGTTCCACAAGGGTTTCCAGGACGTCTTCGTCGAGCTCTACAAATCTTCCAGGACGATGCTCGTCTTCAAGGCTGTAGTTTGCGGCTCGGTATCTCTGGAACCACTATTGATACTGGCTTACGCTTATTTTCCTATCTCCATATACTGCATTAATATTCGTCGCATTTTCCGTTTCGTTTTTGCCTTTATTGAATTCATAAAGCAAAATATGCCGAAAATGTTCCTTTGTCACTTCCATTATAACTTTGAAAAATTAACTGTTAAAATCGAATTGCACTCTTCAAAACTTACACTATGAATAAGGACCTGCTTTTATAGCAAGTTGATGCATGTAGTTTATCCCATCCCCTTCCGACTGTTAGTTCATGCAACTGAAAAAACCGCATTATTTATGGGATGACCCAATACATATCTATCTATCTATCTATCTATCTATCTATCTATCTATCTATCTATCTATCTACATATATATCTTAGGCAAGTGTGTTCTACTATAGTTCAGGGCTGAGTAATGCTTTGTGAGTGAGTTTGGTAGATAGAAATTGAAGAAGTTCGTCGTATATATATATATTGCCCAGTAACTCATACTGAGGAAAGTTATAGCCCTCGGGCCAACACCCGAAACCATGGTATATGAGCATCTGAACGGCATATTCTTTATAGGTATACTTTTTAAATTCTTTGTCTGTTTCCTCGCATGATGTTATTTTCTATTATTTTGGTGCCTTCTGGCAGTTGAATTGAAACTTCAGCTCTCATCTCTAAATAGGTTTGATGCTCTCTGCATCCTTAAGGCTTCGTGCTAAGTTTATATTTTATAGCTTATAATGCTATTAAAACTGTGAAGCGCCCATGTTACTGCAGTTAATATTATCAATTAAAAATATTTGCCATAGACGGTATCAACAATAGTAACATCTTATTTCGAATCGCCTAGCAAATTATTTTATTTGCTAAAAAATTTTGAAACCTAGGTCTGACCGGATTAAAATAACAAGGTAAACGTTTTTATTTTTCATTCTTTTTAAAGATTGTTCTCAAATGTGGTTTTGGTTGTTTTGACTACTTCTTCTAGCGTGTAAAAACTGCCTGTTAAAGGCAGTTTTCTCTTGTGTTTAAAGTCGTACGGTGTGAGTTGTCTGCTATTTCTAGCAAATCAAACAACCACATAGACGTCTTCCATCATTCGTTTGAGGTAAGCTCGGTTACAGGTGTTCGATAGATGAGATGTATAATGAAAACGTTCCAGTCAAGAACATAATCACAAACAATATTGTCAAACAATACATTTCAGATTGTCGGGTCTTATTGAGGGAGATTTGGGGACTATTTCCAGAGGAAGCTGCCTTTTGAAATGCTGACACCAGTCATACGTTAATGCCATCTTAGATGTCAGGGAGAGAACAACTCCCACTTACACTTCCTATTTCATTCTTTCAGAAGTTCGTTTGTGTAAGAAACAGTGTAGGATTTGAGTTGTAAGGACGATATCATAGGTGGTGAGAGTAAGAATTTCGGTTTATATATAGATGTACTTATATTGGATTTAAATTTTGGCATAATGCAAGTAAGTCGATTACATCGACTCCAGTGCTTAACTGATACTTATTTTATCGACCCTCAAAGGCTGAAAGGCAAAGTTAACCTCGGTGGCATTTGAATTCAGAACGAAAAGACGGACGAAATGTCGCTAAGAATTTTCTGCGGTGTGCTAACGACTCTGTCAGCTTACCACACTAAGATGTAATCATATTACCATTATTATAATAAGGATTGATTATATTCTGGTAGTTAGTGTGTCTTAAAATATATATTTGGTCGAGAAGTAGAATGGGTAGAGCACCTTATTAAATACCTTGCAGTATTTAATTTAATCCTTCTTAAGAGTTGACTTTGCTTTTAATACCTCAATGGTTGATAAAAAGTATACCAGTTTGTATTAGTGACACTTTACCTCTCAGTGTTAATATGTGCCTATGTATCAATGCAAGAAATCAGTATCATATCTGGTGTTTGGCTTGTATAATACTTCTTTGTTTTTCTTTATTTAATTACCTGAATATTAAATCTGCTGTAAGCCCCATTTCATATGCGTTTTCAGAGATGACATTAAAGCGAGTTTTAAAATCGTTTTCCTCAATCTGCAATTGATACATTACGCATTGAACAAGAATTGCTATGATCAACAACGCCGTCTTGTTACAAAAATGTGTTGATACAAATTTTAGTGTTAGATGTACATACATACATGCATACATACATACCTACACACATACATACACAAATACACACACACATACACATACACATATACACACACACATACACACATATACATATAAAGCTAAAATATGTATAAATACATTTTTGCATTAAGACGACGTTATTGATCGTAGGTTTGGACCAATTCTAGCCGAAATTTAACTAAGTATATATATATATATATATATATATATATATATATATATATATATATATATATATATATATATCGTCGGTAAAACAAATCCGAGGCCCACCTTCAAATTTACTGTGTGTTATCCAGTAGAAGTATTATACGTACACACACACACACACACACACACATACACACACACACACACACACACACACACACACACACACACACACACACACACACACACACACACACACACACATATATATATATATATATATATATATATATATATATATATATATATAAATTTAAGGAATGGAGAAAACGCATGTTATAATTGCATACTTTATTCCTACATATGTTTCAAAGGATTACAACCTATGTGATCCATAGGGATCTGTGATATTAAAATTGTAACCTTCTCTTCAGGGAATGCATGGGAATCATCTTAAACGTAAGACATTATGACCGAGTATAAAAACAATAGATGGATAAGGTTATGACGTGATTCATTTGAAAAAAAACCCTTTTAATATCACAGATCCCTATGGATCACATAGGTTGTAATCCTTTGAAACATATGTAGGAATAAAGTATGCAATTATAACATGCGTTTTCTCCATTCCTTAAATTTTTAAATATACTCAAATACCCAAAATTTCAAGGAGTTCCTGCCTTAAAAACAGGAACTACACCACAGTTATTTTGTGTTCTTTGCTACATTGGTTTCTATTAACCCATTTATTCTATCCGAAGAATTTTTATTCATTAAGATAGAAGAAATACATATAATTAAATATATATATATATATATATATATATATATATATATATATATATATATATATATATAATATATTAATAATAATAAAATGACAACAAAAGAATGAGATCTCGATATTCAAGGTTTTTTTCATAGCTTCTATTGTCAAAATAGCCGATGAAAATGCATCGTAGCTCTTAGCTCCGGCATTTGAAACTCTGAGCCCTATTATGACAATTTACTGATTGTCCTATACTATACATACATACATACATGCATATATACATGCATACATATATATATATATATATATATATATATATATATATATATATATATATATATATATATATATATATATACACACACATACTCATGTACTCATGTCCGTTTTTACTCGTTTATTTGAATTGTTTGATTGTATATATACATACACGCACATATATGTATTATATGTATACACGAAAGACAACGTAGATAGGCATGAATGACTTCAAGAGCAGATTTTACATCTTTAGAGAAATATTGATAAGAGAGAATCTATTTTATTTTGTAGAAAAGAAGTACGACATGAAATATATCACGCGATGCATATTTATCAATATGTTTAATTAAAATAACTAGAAACGAATGGTTCAGTTTGAATAATACATGTAAACAACGTGTTGATGGTTGCCGGAGGTCACGCAAAGTTAAATAACCGAATCCATGACCAAATAACAGATGATTTATCTATATCTAAGTAACGATTCTTGTAAAATTTATCCTCTAGTGAATGAAAAAGTGTTAGGTGAAGTTGAGCTGATGGTTACAATAATTATATTACAAATGTTTTAGAAAAGCATTTGAGGGAAATAAACTAAAGATTTAGTAATCTAATCCTGATTTATTAATTATTGATTTTACATAATTCTCATTGAGCATGACGTCAATCAATTTTTTGTCAGTGACTCCAATAATAAATTTGCACGAGATAAGAAGATGGCCAAAGGAATCAATTACAAGTTGTCAAAAATCCAGAACTCCTTTGCTCATAATCAAGAATTAGTAAACATTTTGAATAAAATATACTATTTTTGTCTCAATAAGATCCGCTTATATCTATATTTTAGAAGTTTGAGGTAACAGAATAACTACGGCTGGTATTATGAATAGCTTGTCAAGGGAGCAATAAAATATACAGTAAAGCAAGCAAACGGAGCCGAATGTGGTTACCATTTTTCTTTAACTGTCGGTTTATATATATATATATATATATATATATTTTTTTTTCATAGGAATGTTGACAAAAGTACTACTTGTTACTACTTGAAATCTCTTGGTGGAGTTGTTGCTTGATCTATCAATGCAGAATTAAATAAAACATACACTATTACACTTCTGCGAAGATTGTTTTACGTTATAATGAAATTGAAGGAGGGGAACATGATCAAGAAATGGATCCCAACGATTCTGTGTCTTTTTAGATTATTATACCTAATACAAGTACTCTGAATTCGGAGTAGCTAAACATCACAAGCATTCTGTTCCACACAGATGATGATTTGTCAAGTTGATACTGTTTATAACTTTTCTGAATATGGTATAATGTGTCTTAGTATTATAATAAGAAATGATTAAAATTAAGCTCTAAGTAAATGAGAACGTATGATCAAAAATACTATTACAATTTAGGGTCTTTGCATGGAAAACTCGGTAACGCAGTAGGTTTTGTTGCTAAGGGTGCAAATATGAAAAAGATATGTTATATTGCACAGGTACTTTTGAAAGTTCAAGAAATACGGTGTTAAAGACGACGATATTAATAATGTAGTATAAAATTTATTGTAGGAAAAGATTGTTTTGAAATTTACAAATAAAGCTCTTTAAATTAAGAAAGTTTATAGAATTTGGAATCATAGTATTCTATTTAGTGCATTTATAGTGTCGCAATTTACAAATAATTTAATTGTAAATTCAGATAATACAATGAAAATAATTAATAAGAGAAATGTCGAGATTGCTAAATCCCAGTAAAACTGGGTGGGGACAGGAACATTTTTAGGACATAAGGTTTTAAATATTCTATGGACTTAGGGAAGTTGCATAGTTTTCAGTCAGAAATATTAATTTCAGACATTTCATCCTAACAAGTTAGCTTAATTGTTAAGAATATTTGAACGAACTCAAGATATTTGTTGGTATCAAGTCTTAAAAAATTATTTAAGTTTTGCTAAATTGGTTCTAGGTTTTGATTTAGCGAATCACCTTCAAATAAATAACAATTTTACCCCAATATGATCTATAGTTGCTGATATATGCAGAAAGATTTGGTTTATCTTTTTATTGCTTTTATCCAATCTAGTCTTTAATATAATCTTATCATCAATATAACCTAATCTTTGTTACAGATTAATACGAATTAATCACGAAGAAGCTGCTTATATATTTCTAATGCGTTGTTATAGTTGTGGTAAAAACAAAAGGAAGAGGTCACTGGGTTTGTGAAAAAGCATATCTTAAATTTTGGACAGTAACTTGATAACAAATATAAGTCATGGGTGCCTCATAAGGTTTGCAAAATCTGTCCGTGTAGAATATAAATGTATACTTATAATGACGACAACGGAAGCTTTGCTTATGGAGGGAGACTCCAAACTACTACAGTGGTTGCTATTTGCTTTAATGTAAGAATGTTCAGTCGCTGCATGAAACATTTAGAATCAGGAAGATCACTGGATCTACATAGAGAAGACGTTCTAACGTCATATTTCGGTGAAAATTAGGACTTGATGTGTAGCACAGGTGATAACACTGAATATGAATATAATAAAGGAAGCTCTTTAACGCCTGAGAACTTTTCCCAAAAGAAAGTAATTTGATACGATGTTTTAGTCTGTCAAGCATCTTAACATTTAGCATCCATGCTAAAAGAAGAGAACTGTCTAAAGCTAGAAGCTAAAATAATAGTTTACCGAACCCAAATAATAGACTGACGACTTTTTTGATAGACAACCCTTTGTGGTAGCTTCAAAATGATAGCCACTATTCATATCTTCCAGTTGGTCTCCCAATAAAATTTCAAGAAGTGTATGAAAATATTAATATTGGCCTTACAGATGATTTATTGTCATGAGTATCTGTAGTTTATATGTGTTAATCTAAAGAGGTGAACTTCTTTCTTTGGGCAACAAAATGGATTCACAAATTATTCAGCTGTTGATGAAATAGTAGAAAATAAAATCATTAAAGACAAGTAATACGCACTTCAAGGAAAAACATTACTGAAGATGCAGAAAACATAATGAATGGTTTACTAGTTGAAATCATTATTCCAAGCTTGATTGATGATGAAATTTATTAAGGACTCGAAAAAGGGCAGAATTAATTAAAAAACACTTGCACTGAGCACTGAAACACTAAAAGAGGGAGCTTTTGATATTTTAAACTTGCAAACTCATTAGAAATTCTAATTATACAAAATTCTTGAATAACAATAAGGCTATGGAGTGATACAATTATGTTTCATTAGTCAAGAACTTTCCAGGCAACCACAAAAGAAAGAACTATGGCGAATTGGAGCAAGAATTGCATGTATGTATGTATGTATGTATGTATAGTTGCTTATGATGGCCCATCCAAGTCGATGACAGGATCAATCCAAGACATTTATCCTCCTCTGTCTCCAGTTCATTGTTTCTCTTGGGAGCAGACGTGGTTGACAAAACCGATACAACTTAGGTAGATCCTGTGACACTGACGGCACTGAAAGTGACCCCGAACATCAGCCACAGGAGGTTGATGACGACGTCTCTTCTCTTTATGTAGTCTCTTGCGTACGGATCTAAAGCACTCTACTTCAGCATTACACAGGACCTCCATGCCTTCAGAGCAGCAAGCAGAGACTCCTACCGATTGAGAGGGATATCGCATAAAATGAGAGATCGCTTGAGATGATCATGGAAACGAAGTTTTGGACGTCCATGTGGCCTGTCTCCAGTCTTGATCTTGCTGAAGAGGAGTATCTTTGAGAGCTAGTTCCCCATCATCCGAACCACATGGCCAATACAGCAAAGGATCCAGGCCTCAACGCTGTAGATGTTAGCTCTCAAGAAGACTTCAGTATGAGGTACTTTGTCCTTCCACCTGAGGCCGCGGATACTTTGGAACGATCTGATATGGAACACTTCTATTTTCATGGTCTGGCACCGATAAAGGGTTCAGTACACAGACTCGTACAGAAGGGTTGATACACAGACAGCTCGGTATACAGAGATTTTTGTACTTGCTTTAAGGTTCTTGTTCCGAAAGACTCACTCACTGAGTCTCCTGAAAGGTGTACAGGCCAAGTTAACTCGACGAAGTATCCTGTCATTAAAGGGTCCAGTGTTAGAGATCGTGCTTCCAAGTTAGTAGAATGAATCCGCCTGCAGTGGAGGAACATCATCAATAAGGACGGACTGAAGGGGAGGTGAATACTGGAAGGTTGATTGGAGAACTTCAAATTTGCAATGATTCACTTGAAGACCGAGTCGAGAATAGGCAATGTTCACTGAGTTCGTCATGTGTTGAGGCAGAGGTATGAGATGGGGCAGCTGAATCATCTTCATACTCAATCTCGTACGCCGTGGTTGAGAGGGTTTTTGATGTGGCTTTCAAGCGGCAAGTGTTAAAGATGCCGCCACCATAGCAGTGTCTGATACGAATTCCGTCTACATATATGTAGATGCACGCTTACACGTGTATAACTAATTTAGAAAAACAGGTATCGTATTTGGAATAAGCGCCCCAAATTTACTCTAAAATTCACTCTAAAATCATTGCAAAAATAAACGGTATTGGCAAGTGATATATATTCCTGCACTATTTTTACTTTAATAAATAATGTTCACGGTATTCTGCAAATCCTTCAGCTACAGATATTCTGTAAATTATACAATTACTGAGTTGCCCGTAAGAGTGCATAATTTACTTGATGCAGAAACAAGAAAAATCACGTTAGTCCTATACAAAGGGATTATCTAGTGAGCATGAAATATAGTAACATATACTTATGTATATTAATATAGATATGCGTGCTTAAATGTGCAAATGCTCCACACACGAATACACATTTATACTTCCATATATAAATCACATACTTATGAAATATTTCTAGTACTTTCTGAATTTAACAAAATATGATGTGTGCCACATGAGCATCTGTGATATTATGTATGAAAATGTACTTGCACATATATGTACAACTACTCTTTCTTTTCAGTTCACCGATTATTTTAGTATGTTGTGGGACACTTATTAGTCTCTTAATCCTTTAAATGTCAATCCAATTTCATGGAACTAACGTATTTCAATATTGGTTTATTATCATTTATCAATCGATATTTCACAATCAATAATATCGGTCTCTGCTTTATATTGTCTTTCTCATATGAAAAGGGCAAGGAACATAGTATTCTAATACTGAATTTCAGAAAGCATTAGTTTTTGTAACCAATTAGAATTACTACGTAAGAAATGGATTGTGCATCAAATTATTGCTCATAATTCTAAGCAGTATCTTTGTTTAGAACAACACGTTATGTTTGCAATTCTTAAATGTTTATAATTCTTAGTAGAAATCTAAGAATTACAATTCCTTAATTGTAATTCCATATATCACCAAAGCTTTTCTTTTTAGAACCGTGTTTTCCAATAATACACATTCATTTACCGTTTTAAACATAGTGAAGAGAAAGATAGATATACGTGTATCGACTTTGGAGGAAGCACGTGACCAGCTGACATCGAAGAGCAGAAGCTACTATAATAGTGGTTGAAAAGCAGACGGGTGAGCCAGCACCTCAGAAGTTGTTGCATATAGATGAATAACTTCATGCCTATCATAAGAGCAGATTTTCGCCAGCTGCGGCCTGTAATAACTGTAAGTGTTGCCGCAGTACCATCTCTTACATGGGGGCAATATCTTATCTAGGTTTTTAGAGGGTTACCAGTCGTTAGGGTTGTGGTGAAGTATTTTCTGACTCAGAAGGCAAATTTTTGCAACGCACTTTTAGTTATATTAAGGATGTACGTTCACCAGGAGATAATCTCAGTTTCGATGGGAGCCTAGCATTGGTATCGATTTTGAGGGTTCTAATTATTCACTGTTCATATTTAAGAGTGAATGTTTAAGGTGTTTAAGATGTTCAAGATTATCGAGTCTGGAGTGCACGATTATTTGTTGATATGTGAGGCATTTGAGCCCTGATGCTGTTTATTTTATTAAAATGTATTTTACGACAATTTATTTGAGGTGAGTGTGAAGTTTGGATATCAAAAAGGAATATTGTTGTCAATGAAGTAGCAGGTAATTTCCTTAGAGAAGACTAATATATAATTAAGAGTAAATAATTAAAACTTTTGTAATATTGATATATTTGGTTTTCAAAGTTTTTGTGTTCTATTCGTATCCAATGTTTTGATAGCTTTTTTTGTTATATGTAGCAAGTTGATATTAATTTCATTTTAAAATTAAATTTATAATGGATTGGAGATTATTATCTCATCTTGTAAATCAATCTTTCTAAGAGTCTCGATGCCCCAAATTTATTCTATAAGCGGGTATAAAGCATCTGTTAAAAGGTTTTTAAAGCTTGAAAACGCCACATGAAAGAGTAATCGCTTATCAGTTCTTATATTAGGAGAAAAGTCATGCAAGATTTCTAAAATTTCATTCCAGGGAAATATGATTTTGAAATGCGAGTAACTGAATATTTTATACCTGACAAGGAACAATATTTAATGTTGATTCATGAAGCAATGCCAGATGGCTGGGTATCTTTGGAGGGAAATAAGAGAAGTAATGAGATAACATTTTCGTCCTTTTTCTGGTATGTAGAAAAATAGGATTTAGCATTTAAATACCTTGAAGATAGGAAATAATTTAGAGAAAATATATCACGTGCGTAGTTGTAATTTTGGAGAAAATGTTGGAAAACTGGGAAATGCTTTACTTGCATGTTGAGCACTAATAACCATTAAAAAGTACAATATATAATTTTCTATTGGACTATAATTCAGGTTTTTCCCAAACAAATAAAACTAAAAACAGTGTGTACTTAAATCAATAACTTTATTAAAACATTTTATTTTACTCCGGAATACAATATTCTTTTTAAAAAGTTTGTTACAACAAACATTTTTCATTATAAAATATTTATTTTTAAATCAATGAGCTTTGAGAGATCATTAAATATATCTTGTTGGTAATTATTTTCGTGAGAAATAATTTGTAAATCGCTTTGATGAAAAACTATTAAATATATAAAGCATATGCATAGAAAAATTTAATCTAATCATAAAATCTAATTACAATTTTAAACGAAATTTGTTAGAGGATTTCTCTCATTATGTTTCTCAATATTTAAAAAAATTTGATATCTAATAAATAAGATATATATATTTTAGAGGTAAACTTAATAAATTGTTATATATATGTTAATTACATGTATTTCCGGTTTTCAAAATTATCGAGACTAATTCGTAAATTACAAACGTCATATTGTATTCATATTTATTTACTAGAACATAATTTATCTCAGAAGAAACAGAAATATGCCAACTATAACCACCTTGAAAACTACAAAACATTTTCTTAACGTAGAAAAAAGATTAATCTCTGGCTTGCGATATTGCTGTTCTTTTTCGGTATATGAATGGCTCTATCCAATTTAAGGTTCATAAAATATTCAAGTCCCTTATGTACTCGACTCGAAAATACCCTTTGAAATTGATTCCCGTTTCTAGTGTCTCTATTAGAAAAAAAGAGGTTATCATGTTAACTTCTGCTAACTTTTTGCAGCGCTTAAATAATTTGTATGACTGGCCTCTTTCTGGTGATGGGCGGAAATTAAAATGCCCTTTTTGAGGTTCACCTTTCGAATTATTACTATACATTGGGACATATTTTTCATCTCTCACCTTTGTAAATCAGTGAAATAAAATTCGTATTGAATTCGTAAATGAAGGATCTCTTAATATTACAACCAATTTATTTAATTAGGCTCGTTTCCTACAATTATCTCATAACCTTGTTAAGAGCAGTATCCGAAATGATAATACCATATTTATGTGTAGTACTACTATACACATGAAATTTATTGAAAAAGCTATATTAATTGATCTTCCTTAATGAATTTTGATTGTTCCCAAAATAATATTAGTCTCCTTGACTACAGTTGTGTATTTATAAGTTTGCAAGTATTTATCAATGATAAAACTTGGATATATCTTTCTAGTTTTTTTTAAATTCAAGAATTTCAAGGATGCATCATTTCAGTTGATAATTCTTCGTGTTTGTTTGAACGTATTTTCACATAAAAGAGTAATTTCTCTCTATGAAACCAAAGTTTCTTGCAAATTTTTCAGTGTTCTGTAAGATGCTTGCATATACTATACAGAAAGCTGTTCAAATAATAAAGAAAGCTGTTCAAATAATAAAGAAAGCAGTTTATCTATTAATTTGGAGTAACTTTCATTAAAAATTTACAGAATTATTTAAATTTTGATGAAGGCTCATCATAAAGAAAGGATATGTAAAGATATGTTGGAGCGCTCTTAATCTAAGTAAATGCTAAACCAATGATCGAGTCCCTGTGCGATCACTTAACTTGTTTGAAATAGCAGCCGAATCTCATCTAATTCACACTCTACCATCTTAAAAATGAAAGGATACATTGGACAGGTCTGCTCAGTTAAGAATGACCTGATGCTAAAGAACATCAATAGCAAATCAAATGTATTTTACTTTTTTCGTAGGTTAGAAGGAAAGTAGAGACTTCTCCAATAGGGCAATAGGGTACTTCACTGACATGTTAGTAAATCACACTCGAAAAAAACGTATGTTTAAGTTAAAAGTTCACAGTAACAGTGTTACACATAATTAGACTCAATTATATTCACAGCTGAATGCCTATAAATACAATTCGTAAATAATTTGAAGGTTTAATTTAATATTATCAACGCAACGATATTGTAGAGTTATAAGAGTTTCTCGATTTGTATAATGACTGTGCCTTTGTGTCACTGAAATTTCTTTGGTTGAGGTCTTTACTTTCAGCAGCAATGAAAGCTGATTTGAGTATCCAGATTGCATGTCACTCACTTCTATCTGTAGAAGATTAAGGAGAACTGAAGGAAGATATGTACATAGATGTTTTGTTAAAATTGACTACAAGATTTAATGTACGAAAGAAGTATAGAAAGCGAAGTCAAATCTTTGGATACACCGAAGATGATTGGGTGTGGGTGGTATATTTAAATAAAAATGAGAGACGGATGGTGTTCATAAGCACATATGCTGCATCATGGTTGTAGTCTGTACTGATTTAAGAGCAAAAAAAATCAATGATTTTGCCGGCATGTGAAAAGGTAATAAACAACAAGTGTGTGGTATAACAGAGCGCATGTCCAACAGTTCTGATTCTATGAGGGATAAAAAACCAAGGTGATCTTTTTAATGATAGTTTTCCTCACCTTTGTTATGTTGGAGGTGAAGGTAGTTAGTAATTTGCAGAAGTAGTGAGACTCAACTACCTGGGTGCAGACTACATTCAAGTGTGTTTCCATGGCATAAGATAGATCTCCGAAGATAAATATTTGTTTAGAAAATGGAAGCTAAGTTTAAAATGTGCTGTTTTCTTGTGATGGACTGATGAAATGGGTGGGTTGAAGCAATCGGAGAAATGTTTGTGCCTAACGAAATTGTTTAAATTGCATTTTAGATTCTTTACTCAAGCAAACAAAAATGGATTTATTTTTTATTTAAACCCGAAACTAATCTTCATTGTGCGTTTTCATCACAGAGAATTTTTTTGAGCTGTAGACAAAGAAGATTAATAAATAAAAATTGGTCTTGGAATCTAACAATATACGCTTTAGTGCCGACCTACTCTGAATAACAGAAGGAAAAGCATATCCATTGGCCACCGATAAGTTATGGTTTAAACTCATAAAAATCAATAGAAATACATTTTCATTAACTTCTATTGATTGTCATGTTATAAAAAAATGAGTAAAATGCCAATATGATGTAGAAACAATTTGTTTGCAGACAAACATTATCGTTTCTAACTGTGAAAGCATTTTATTTGAAATAGAGAAAAAAAGAACAATGCAAACCAAATTTCAGGATTCCTCAGCTGGGCGAAAGAGCTGAATGAGGCTCATACGCTTAATGTTCAGTTAGACAAAATCATAATGTTTTATCTTGGGAATTAAACAGTTTTGACTTAGCAGAAGTAGTAGCAGGTGAAAAAATAAATGGATTTAGTTGAATGTGACAAACAATTAGTAAGATCAAAGAGTCGGACACTGTTGGAAATTGAGAGAAAGGAAGCAAAGAAGAAAGAAAGAGAGAGAGGGAGAGAGAGAGAGAGTGAGGAAGAGTGGTAAAGAGAGCAAGAGAAATGGAGAAAAGAGTGAGAGAGCAAAGAAGCTAGTGAAGACGTATGCTCTAGAGGCCTGCTTGTAAAGAATGGATATGATATACAATATTATTGAGCAGTATTTCAGTAAAGAATAATTTTACATCTTCAATATGTTGTTTGGAGTTGAAGCACATTTTTATTTCTGCAAATAAATTACAATCGTTGTCATGAAAATTAGATTTTAACGAAGGGAAGTTTGAAAGGGGATTTATTGCGTGGAGACAGAATTGGAGAAAAAGTGGTGGAAAATATATTTTATCTGTTGGATTACTACTCAAAATCCCCTATACAGACGTTTGGGTTGGAGATTGTTGAGCAGGGCTCAGCTAAGTGTGGTGTTGATGTTGGGGATAATTATTGGGTAGCAGGACTCAGCTAAATTCAAATTTTGTCAAAGAAACCAGAATGCAGTGCTACAGTTGATGAAGATTCTTTAATCAAGAGTTTTAGTTATGTGGGGCAAACATGGGTAAGGAGTTGGTAGAGATTAAGGTTGAAATTAACTGGATTTCTTCAAAAAGAAAAGGTTAAAAAGTGAGTAAAATAGTTTTGAGACGTGAGGTATATATTCAGAAGATACTGACAAGGATAAATAGATTCAAAACTTGAAAGTGAAAAAAAAAGAGTGTCTAGTTAATCAGTTTCTTGGGAGACAAGCGGAGTTTATTGGTGCAAGTTATTCAGAATACTATATGCCTCGGTTTCTAAAACGCAGGCTGAAGCAAACAAGTGAAGAGTGAAAAAGCCTAATGTTTATAAGTACTCTTGTATCATCTTCACACTAGTAGTATTAAAGTAGAGACTCAATCTGGTACCAACTTTAACTGTTTATATCAGTATCATTGACTAGATACATCCAATTGTAATCCTGACATATTCTCACCACCAAACTATAACAACCTCTTGACCCAAACCATTTAGTTAATTATCTAGTTAATTATCCGACTGAAGTTATGACAATTTATTTTCTAACCTATAACTGGCCTCAGACATCTAAAGAAGAGGAAATTATACTTTCTTCTAAGCCATGTCCATACACTCATATAATCAAAGTCAGCAAACCCCGAAATTTCCGCTTTATCACGCAGACTTTGAACTCTGCTTACAATATTCGGAGGAGTCACACATTTTCACTAATTAAAAAAGTTTACTCATTGATGCAATGATAACTACTTCCACGAATCTAATTGTGTACTAGATTCTTCGACTCTCAAAATTCATCCGAGCCTTCTCGTTATTTGAACATACTTTTCTACTAACTTTGAAGAATTATTTATAGCATTGTAATGTTTGTATCCCAAAGATTTCTTTCTTCGATGTAAAAAAAAACTACTTGTTATGATCAAACCACTTGTGTAATTCATGTTAGAATACTTTCACATAAGAAAATGCTTTTAGCATGTGCATATTTGTAACACATACATATTAAAGTACATTCAAAAGAAGTTAATTGACAAAAATTCCCTCAACAATATACTACAACCACTGACACACAATGACTTATACTTCCTTGAACTATCAAACTGTCATTCATTTACTACCAGCACACTCTCTCAACTGTATTTTCATGTTATTCTTTCAACATCCCTATTTTGTCGCACCCATTAAATTCTGCAATTAATATTTTTACTCAGTATAAAACTAGAATTCCATTCCTATAGAAATCATTCTATGCTCATGTGGTGTGTTCTTTTGCAAGCCTTTAGTTACAGTACTTCAAGTTGAACACCACAACCTTGCATGTCTCGAAAGGTCTTCAGAGTTCATAGGCAGCGTCTCTTTTCTTTCTCTGATTAAATAAGTTAATAATGGACGACATCAAATAACACAAGATAATTAATTGCTAGGTTTTGATTCAGAAGATAACAGAATCTAAAACAAACAAGGAATATATATATATATATATATATATATATATATATATATATATATATATATATATATATGTGTGTGTGTGTATCTCTCTCTCTCTCTCTCTCTCTCTCTCTCTCTCTCTCTCTCTCTCTCTCTATATATATATATATATATATATATATATATGCACTACAGCAGGTTCAGCATTGCCTTTAGGCTTAATTAGTCCGTTTAAGTTTGTTCCTTTATTCAATTTTGATTCATTTCTAATCTTGTTTTGACCTCAAGCAAGAATGGAAGCAACCTGTCATTATCATATTCTTTGCATTGTTATTTTAAAATATCTGAAGTAATTAGATAATCAAAAATTAATAATGCTCATTTATTCTGTTTCTAACCGTACTTAACATGTAAGTTTGCGAGAGCGAAATTGTTGCCATTTATTTTCGGTGTAGTATTTTAATAATTTAGTATTTTACACTCTAATTTTGGAAGATGCATTACAGCATTAATTGATGAGCGCCTAAAACGTAGTTTTAATAACCTGCTAAAGCCACTTCACTTCATTTACGTTGCTAATGTCTAGGGAAAAGTTCTAAATGTCACCTGCCCATTTTAGTTTTCCTCGAATTTTATAGGATCTTTATAACAGGTCAAAAAGAATTAAATATTATCGCATTAATGTTATTGATTTGGATAAAAATTTATCTTAATAACTTGTTTAAGGCGTGTTCTTCCTGAAAGGGTTATTTTTAATAAAATGAAAAAAAATGGAGGTAAAGAAAGAAAACTAATGAAGTATATATACGAGGGTGAGTCAAAAAGTAATGCCATTTTGTTTAGGAGAGGTATAATTACCAATACAGGAACATATATCATACATCAAAATGAAGCTGGTTCTCTGTGGATCCCATCCCTACTTCTCAACATAGTCACCGTTTCGCTCAATAGCAATGTTCCACCTTCGAATGAGAACATGTATCCCTGCCCCGTAAAATTCTTTTGACTGTTCTTTGAGCCACTTCTTCACTAGAGTTTTCATTTCTTCGTCACTGGACTATCATCGTCACTGGGCTATCATCTCTTCGGCCCCATGGAAGAGGGTTTGAGAGGCAAACATTATTCCAGTGATGAAGAAGTGAAAACTGTAGTGAAGAAGTGGCTCAAAGAACAGTCAACAGAATTTTACGGGGCAGGGATACATGCTCTCATTCGAAGGTGGAACATTGCTATTGAGAGAAACGGTGACTATATTGAGAAGTAGGGTTGTGATCCACACAGGACCAGCATCATTTTGGTGTATGGTACATGTTCCTGTGTTGGTAATTATACCTGTCCTAAACAAAATGGCATTACTTTTTTACTCACCTTCGTATATATATAGGGTTGGCAACTAAGATCCCACCTTTGTTTTTTAAATTTCGGAATTTATTGCGTTTTTAAATGTTTGAATCTATTTTTTCGAGAATTCTATTTTTGAATCATTTTGGAATCTATTTTTTTTTTCTAGTTAATTTTAGTTATTTTTTTATTTATTTTCAGATCATTAGAATGGAATACCAAGTTAAGAAAAACGAGCATTTTCGACACCTCCTTCTTTTTGCTTTTAATCAAGGTTCTAAGGCCGCAAAAGCTGCTAGCGACATTTGTGCTGAGTATGGAGAGGGTGCCATGGCTGAAAGAACCGCTCGTGATTGGTGTGCCAAGTTAAAAAATCGAAATTTTGACCTCAAAGATGCACCTCGTTCTGGCCGTCCAGCTGAGTTCGATGAAGAGCGATTAAACCAACTTTTGTACGAAAATTCTCGTCAAACGACAAGGGAACTGGCGGAGAAAATGGAATGCTTCCACACTGCTATAGAGAAGCATCTTCACTCGATAGGAAAGGTTAAGAAGTACGGAGCATGGGTTCCGCATGCTTTAATTGACAACAACAAAAATCAACGAGCCACAATCTTCGCTGGTTTGCTTGCTTGTCACCGCTCAACTCATGGACACAAGCAACGATTTTTTTTTACCGAATAGTTACTAGCGACGAAAAATGGTGCCTGTACAATATGAAGCAGCGTAAAGAATGGCTTAGCCCCGGTAAACAAGCGACACCGCGTGTGAAATGATGCTGTGCGTATGGTGGGATTGGGAAAGGATTATCCATTACGAATTGCTTGAACGGAACCAAACGGTCAACGCGGAACTCTATGTTCGAGAGAAAAGACCTAATCGGCAGCATGGTGTTCTTCTGCTGCACGACAACGCCCTCCCTCATATCGCCAATATGACCAAGGAAGTCATTCAAACGCATGGCTGGGAAGTGCTGTTACACCCACCGTACTCTCCAGATTTGGCACCAACGGATTTCCACCTCTTTCGATCTCTTTCAGATGCTATACGCGGAGGTTCGTTCAATACTGATGCAGAATTGAGAGCTTGGTTGGATCAATTTTTCCAGTCGAAATCGGGTGATTTCTACTAACAAGGTATTGAAAATCTTGTTGAACGTTGGGAAGAACAACAAGGATGAATACATTATTGATTAATTAGTTGTTTTCTTTATTAAACCTTTAAAAAAATTAAAATAAAAAAAAAACGGCGGGAACTTAGTTGCCAACCCAATATATATATATACTTCATTAGTTTTCTTTCTTTACCTTGCTCTGTCTCTGAATTTCTCATTCCCCCTCTCGTTCACTCTCTCTATCCCTTTCGCTCTCTCTCTCTCTCTCTCTCTCTCTCTCTCTCTCTCTCTCTCTCTATATATATATATATATATATATATATATATATATATATATATAATCTTTATTTATCTTGTTCTATTTCTGAATTTCTCTTTCTCCCTCTCTGTCACTCTCTCTATCCTTTTCTCTCTCTCTCCATCTCTCAGTATATATAGAGAGGTAGTGTGTGTGTGTGTGTGTGTGTGTGTGTGTGTGTGTGTGAGAGAGAGAGAGAGAGAGAGAGAGAGAGAGAGAGAGAGAGAGAGAGAAAGGATAGAGAGAGTGAAAGAGAGGGTGAAAGAGAAATTCAGAGATAGAGCAAAATAAATAAAGATGATAGATGGAGAGAGAGAGAGAGATAGAAAAAGAAAAGAGAGAGAATAAATTAAGGTGTACACGCATCTCTCTGTCTATGTTTTGAGTTTGTATGCAATAGAAGTTTATATTGTTTTTAATACTGCAGAAGTCTAAAATAGTGGTTCGTATATACTTGTTATTGTTATTTAGCCGAATCGGCTCTGCTTGTGTAAGGCTGGTGATCAAATGCGTAGCAACCAGTCCTTCTCTCACAAGAACTTCATTATCCAATGTATCCCTTCTTTTTCATGATGTAGTGACTTGAGGGAGATTTGGTTGTTATTTCCAGTAGGACAAACAACCATATAAACGCTCTGTTAATGTATTATTGTTTTTGTTTAGCTCTCTGAGATGTGTATTTTTACGTAAAAACTTCACACATTCGTGGTTTTTACTAGTATAAAAAACTTAATATATGTAGCCAGAGATCTTGATAGCATAAAAAGCTCCGGAGGGACAAACGATCTATTATATATAGATCAGCAAGTCCTCCGAGACGACAAAAGCAGGGAGAAAAACCTAGCAATGGCATGGATTGATTACCAAAAAGCATATGATGGTTTGTCACACTCATGAAGATGTTGTCCAGCTCCTATAAAAGTGTATGCCAAAATTGAGAACTATACTAACATTAGGCCAAGATAATCCGAAGTCAACATAAGTAGAAAATATTTCAAGGTGATATACTCTCACCACTGCTATTTGTAGTTGGCCTTATCCCTCTTACATTGGCCATGAAAGATGTTAAGGCATGCTTCGAATTTAGCAGTGATGACAGAATAGACCACCACCTCTTTATGGACGACCTGAAAATATTCTGGTCAGAAGGGATTAAACTCTCAAATAAGACATCGATTTGGGCAATGAATGAGGGTGACCGTTACAAGTGCCTAGGTGTATTAAAGATAGACAGAATCCTCTGCCAAGAAAATAAATAGGTGAGAAACAAATATCTCACGAGAGTAAAAACGGTGTTACGTTCAAAAGTGAATGGAGGGGAAAGCATCACTGCAGTAAACACATGGTCGGTATCTTCTATAACATATTCTCCTGCTTTCCTGAAATGGACTAAGGAAGAACTATGAGGCATAGATTGTAAAACCAGAAAGACGTTGCCCATGTACAGGTTGCTACATCCTAGAAACAACGTCGACAGATTATACTTGCCACGGAAGGAAAGGGAATTGGCCTGACATCAATAGAAGTCTGTGTAGAGATGGTAAAACGAGATATACAAGAGTACGTAAAAACCACCCAGAACGACTGATTTTAGCTACCAGAGGAGAGAAGAAAGAGAAGCTGGGGAGACAGCAACGGAATACAAAAGAAGAAAACAGGAGCAAGGAAGAAACATCCGAAGAAAAGAACAACATGGTCAGCATCTCAGACAAACGCAGGATGTAGCAGTAGAGGAGCTTTGGTTATGACTGAAGAATAGAGATCTTAAGAAAGAAACAGGGCTCATAATGACAGCCCAAAGCCAGTCATTGCAAACTATTATCATTAAGGCTAAAATTGACAAATCTGCGAAAAGTGCTAAGTGCAGAGTATGTAATAAGGAAGAAGAATCAATCCATTATACACATAAGTTCCTGTACCTCTTTGGCACATATAGACGCAGACACGACTGTGTGGCCAAGGCACTACTCTGGGACATATTACTGCAAAGAAGATTTACAGTAGAAAGAAAATGGTACGAACATCAACCAGAAAGTGTAATAGAGAACTACCAGTACAAGATATTATGGGATTTTAATGTATAAACTGATCACGAAATTCATGCCAGGTGACCAGATATTATGGTTCTTGACAAGGGGGAAAAGTGCACATCATAGATGTGACTACATCTGAGGACATGAATGTAGCGGTCGAAGAACAGGAGAAAATTGGAAACTATCAGGATTTGGCTTGGGAAATACAACTGTGGAGGGTTTCTACAAAAGTAATCCCAGTTAATATTGGTGCCCTAGGTTCCGTCACCAACAAACTTAACAGCTCCCTTATTGAGATTGGTATAACAACAAGATTTGCATGAATACAGAATACTGCTCTGTTTGGGAACAGCAAGAATTGGAAGAAAGATTCTCAATGTCTAAGGGAACTGGTTGTGACCCGGTTTCAAGGAAATTGATTCTGAATGGAAAATATTCGTGTGTACATCATGACTACTACTACTACTACTACTACTACTACTACTACTACTACTACTACTACTACTACTACTACTACTACTACTACTTTTTTAATATTTTCATAATGACGACGTGTGACTGAAAATTACAAGTAGAAATTACAAAAACGACGAGGATTTATGTAGAATCCATTGTAGAAAACAGACATCACTGAACTTGGACTACTCTTTCTTCCAAGAGCAAGGGCCCTCTGCTGTGGCTTACAAACGTATGCTAAACGCGGACCTATTCACTTGGGCCATATTTGCCATTCTCACCGACGTTTCACCAAATTTACCGGAGGGTAGCACTTCACTCTCTACCATCTCATTGGTTTCTCCAAAGGCTCACTTTTAAAAAGTTGGAGCATACAGTCGACTTAACAAACTTCAGCAATCCATTTTCTCGATCTCGGAAGGATAAAAAGCAAAATAGACCCCAGTAGCATTTAAACTCAGAAAATTATCCGCTGCAACAACATACTGCAGAGTTCTTCGTCCAGTTTCCACTTATGACTCTCTGATGATTATGTCGTTGATAATGATGACTACCTAGGGCAAGTATCCTCTCTCATCCACTGTCTCTCGATCTACAAGAGCATAAGATCACCAAATTCGTCATTTTTACTCATCTTTGAATTTACTGGGCTGGGAGAAGTATTTCCTTTCCACATTCACCTTCCTTTGCAAGTTAAGCAAGAAAAAGTTAATAAAGGACTTACAGGAAAGAAATTATCTGTCTTTAGTTCTTTCAGTCTCATTCATAACACAACCGTTTTTCACTAGAGACACCAAACAGAGGAAAACTTCTTGCCTTTCCCGGGAAAGGACAGTGATAAAGAGATCTTCACGATGAACTGATATACAGGCCTTTAGAGTTTATCGCGAATTGGCAATGTTCACCTCTCAAGGATCACGGCCATTCCTATGTTGAAAGTTTTTAGGAACTGGCCAGCTAGTCGATTCTCATCGACGCCTTGACTTTCCCCGAGAACATCGTCAATCTTCACTAACACTATAAGACGTCAAAGTGGAAATTCTACCAACTGCATTACCGACTGGTAGAGGGCTGTGAGTGCCTGACAGCATTCCAAATGCCTGGTGGCCAGTCTTGGTCTCCTCATGACATAAGAATGCAACTCCGTCAAAGAGACGGTCTGTGCTACAAAATGGTAATCAAGCCTGCTATTTGTAGACATCGTAGCCTTAGCTTATGTGTGCACATCAGGAACTACTTGTATACTGAAACCATCTATGTCATTTTTCAGTTTATATAGTTGAGTTCAGTGAACGCAACCATATAATATTAACCGCACTAGAGTTTTGTTATTCTGTATATAAGGCATTGATTAGTTTCTCAAAGGACTGTGAATCTTTTGATCGTCTATGCCGTGGCGTGAATAATGGTCATCACTGTTGTTACTCATCATAGAATCAATACTGTTCATCTTAATATTGCTAGTTTTTACACTGTCGGTGAAACATATTTCTTCATCGGTTGCCATTTCACTTTTCCGATAGTGAGCTGCTACCACGTATGTAAAAAGATATTATCAAATATACCTTCTTTGAGTCCTTGTTCACTCCCGAAGACAGAAAAATAGATCAATTTCACAATAGTATAGTTTTTGAAACCTTATATATCATGTATTATCAAGGATACAATTTTGATTAATCAAAATTCCTTGGTTTTCTACATCTAGTGTGTTAGCACCCACTTTACTATTAGGTTTTCTTTATCGGAGTGATTTGTTTAATTTGTAATGACACTGTGTTCATTCACAAAAAAATTCTATAAGCCTCACTAGTCATATAGTATCTAAAATTATGCTCCACTGAAGAGGTCCAATATGAGCAAAACTTGTCTCAAATTAGCACTCTCGACATATTGTTAAAGATTAGATTCACTTCCCCATGTTTCAAATTTAATTAACTTTATTTTTCGGTGTTGTCTCGGTCCTTTCTTGATTAGAAGTACTCATTTAGAAAATGATTGCTTTCGTTAGTAAGGATGTGTTTTATTAATTAACGTTTCCAAGAATGCTACACTCGTTATCGTATTGAACAAAACACATTGAGGATAGAAGTAAGTGGCAATAACCATTAACTGAAGGGCATAATTTTTGTGGTGAGTAATCTGTCTTGAATTTCTTAGCAAGAATGAATCATTTGAAGTTAATGATTTTTGGTTTTCACTACAGATGTAAGTTTAATAAATCATTTCCTTTGCACAGCTAATGAAGTATATTCTTCCTAACTTAGTTATGTTTTTTCATGCAGAAAGTATCTTTAGGTAATTACCCGATCATTTACATAACAAGCATATAATCTGAATCATTACCACATCTATGATGCCAGCCATAAAGTAATTTTGTTGTATTTGAACACATCGTAATAGTACAAATATTAAAAAAAAAAGAATCATTCTATATAGAAAAGGTGACATACATCTGCTGTATATCATATTCTCACAAGATGAGAATGTGATGGAGGATGTTAGAGAGCAGTGTAAGAACACGTTTAAAAGAAGAATCTTAAAAACTGGTGTAATATGTTTACCAATTTAGCGTTTGTGTATTTTAAAATTGTGAAAAATCATTCGCATCTTACATAAGCTAAATCCATATGCTTTGATTAATTGCTTTAATTAATTGCTCCAGTGTTTATCTTGTACACTATCTTACAACATTAAATCTAATAACTTGCGTTTTTTGCTTCTATTATTGTTATGAATGCCTTATACATTTCTCTAGCTGTTCGCAATGCTAAGAACATAATCTACTATGTGTTATTCTTGGTTTTCTTATATAAGATAGCTTTTTTTTAATTCACGGGAGGGATTTTCACAGTCAGAGAACTGTCATATTGAAGATCCACATTGGATATATATCGATCATGTGTATCCTATAGAAGAGTTACTCTGATTATATGCTCTCGTTAAAGCCAAAATAAACACAAGCGTGCACACATGTAAATATATATACGCACACACACACACACACACACACACACACACACACACACACACACACACACACACACACACACACACATACACACACATACATGATGCACGGGCGCGTGTGTGTAAGTTTAAAATATTGACATCGAGGAACAAAGTAATATGAGAGAATTTTATCTATATTGATCCCACGCACTAATATATACGTTTGAAGTAGATTCTTGTCATCTGTATAAGACTAGCTGTCATAACCTCTTGTTTAAATCTTAATTGATCTATTTGTTACACATCACCAAGTCATATTATCAGAATGCATAACACAAAAGAAACTCTGTTAACAAATATTCTTCACTTCACCAACCAATAGCTGTAACTTCAAGTCTGGTATTCTAATAATTTAAGGTTTCTATTTTAATCGAAAATTCTGATGTAAGAAACACGTATTTGAAATATAGATTTAGTAGGTTTGCCTCTGTAGGACTCTAAATATTTATGGCTCTGTAAGTATGTGTTTTAAAGTATATATGTGTATATATATATATATATATATATATATATATATATATATATATATATATATATATATATATATATATATATATATATATATATATATATATATATATATATATATATATATATATATATATATATATATATATATATATATATATATATATATATATATATATATATATATATATATATATATATATATTAAAATATGAACAAAATCGAATAGACATACACAAGATATGTGTGTTGTTAGTTCGTGGGTTTTTAGGCTTAAGAGAATATATATGTATATATTTCGGATGATTTCAACTTCCCCAAGGTCAAATGGCCCGAAGGTCTCATCCTCTCAGGAATGACTCATCGCAAGCAAGCACAGGTGGAGTCCCTGCTCAACCTCACCAATGCCCTATTCATGGAGCAAGCTGTTATCAGACCAACTAGTGCGAATAACATTCTGGATCTCTGCTTCACGAACAATATGGACATCATTCATGATGTGAAAGTGACGCCGACATTAGTCTCGGATCACAAAATAATAGAGCTGTCTATGTTTGGGCCGAAAGTAACCAGAGACATACAGCCTAAAGGAAGCACCCGAAATCTCCCCAATCTGAACTTCCACAAAGCAGACTGGAAATCGATCTAGAAAGAGATCCTCAGAGAGGATTGGCCGAAATGTCTCTCCAAACCAGACACTCACATGAAACTAGAATGTTTCATGTCTATTGTTCAAGCCATATGCCAGAAATATGTCCTAGAGTACAAGACCAAAACAAATAGGAACAAAATTCCAAGGGAGAGGAAGATCCTCATGAGACGACGGACGAAAGTTGCAAATCGACTCAACCAGCATCCCAAAAGTAGCGAAAGGTCCCGCCTAGAAACGACACTGATAGAGATTGAAAAAAGGCTGCAACAATCCGATGTGATGGAGAGAGCAGACAAAGAAGCCTGGGTTATAAAAAACATTAAGTTAAACCCAAAGGCCTTCTTTCATTACGCGAAAGAAACAACCTTAGTACGCTACAAGATTGGACCCCTCTTCGAAAAGGATGGCTCCCTCACAGACAGTCCAACTACGATCAGTGAGGTACTGAATGACCAGTTCAAAAGTGTTTTCACCACCCCGTTGGTACAAAGATAAGTGAATGAACCAGTGAACTTCTTTGCTACCTCCCCAGAAAGGCAGTTACGAGGGAATACATCAACATTAGCGAAGAAGATGTACTACTAGCTATAGATGAAGTGGACACAAACTCAACTGCTGGTCCTGATGGTTTCCCAGCAATCCTCCTCAAATCGTGTAAGCATGCCCTGGAAAAACCCCTCCAGATCCTCTTCCAGAGCTTTCTTGCAAATGGCAGACTGCCAAGCAGGCTGAAGGAGGGAATCCATAAAGGGAGAAGCAGAGTAGATGCCAAAAACTATAGGCCTATCTCTCTGACTTCACGCATCAGCAAAGTCATGGAAAGGATAGTCAGAGAAAAACTAATCGCATTCCTTGAAGAAAATAAATTGCTGAGTGATACCCAGCATGGCTTTCGACCAGGTAGGAGCTGCCTGACCCAGCTCTTACAACATTGCCTCAACAACTCAAATGTGGAGTAATATACCTTGATTTTGCAAAAGCTTTTGACAAAGTGGTATGATATGCCACAAACTGCGTGATCTTGGCATAGCTGGAAAACTTGGAGAGTAGTTACATAACTTTCTGAAAGATAGAAGTCAGGCAGTAGTGGCTAATGGAGCCACCTCTATGAAAGCACAAATAGTGAGCGGTGTTACACATGGCACTGTCTTGGGACCACTGCTTTTTATAGTGTCCCTCTCAGATATGCCCTCAAGTGCCTGGATAGCCACCCTTGCAAGCTACGCAGACGATACGAAAGTCTCGCAGAAAATACAGAACCCCAGTGATGTTGCACATCTGCAACAGGAGTTGGACTCAGTTTACAGATGAGCTGAGGATAATAATATATAGTTTAATGCTGAAAAATTCCAAGCCCTGCGCTACCAACGTCCAAAACTGAATATGAAACTTACAGAGTACACTGGTCCGCAGGGAATTTCAATCCCAGAGTCTAAATCAGTGAGAGACCTGGGTATCGACATGAGTGATGATATCTCTTTCCAAGTGCACATCACCAGGATGGCGACAAAAAGCAGACGACTGGCTGGCTGGATCCTGAGAACATTCAGAACCAGAGATAAGGAAACCATGATGGTTCTCTGGAGGACATTCGTCCTCAGCCGCCTGGATTACTGCTCACAGCTATGGTCACCTACCAGTGTGAAATTAACAGCGGACCTTGAAGCAATCCAGAGAAGATTCACAAAGAAGATTGTCTCTTTGCAACTGCTCAGCTACTAGGAAAGGTTGAAACAGCTAAGACTCTACTCCCCGGACAGAAGGCAGGAGAGATATGCAGTAATATACATCTGGAAGATCCTGGAATTATGCCAAATTTTGGCATTGAAAGCTACACCAGTGCCAGAACGAGACGACACTGCATAGTACCAAAGATTCCAGCAATGCCATCGCGCTTCAGGACCAGTTACTGCAACAGTTTGGGTTTCAGGGGCCCACAGCTTTTTAATATTCTCCCAAAGAGCCTGAGGAACCTGCACAAAGTAGATGTAGGAGTTTTTAAATCAAAGATGGACCTCTTCCTGTCGAGAGTCCAAGATGAACCTATCTCACGGCAAGAGGTGCAAATGAGGGTAGCTACATCAAACTACATTCTTCACCAAGCGCCACTTATTGGAGGAGGCCCTCAGTAATAACAGTGTAGCAAAACAGCGGTGCATCAGTATGGCCGCAGCTCTGAGCTGAAACTATAGAAAAAAAAATGTATATATATATATATATATATATATATATATATATATATATATATACATATATACACATACACACACACACATTAGCAAATCGCTAAATCAGCCAATAATTTGAATGACGAAAACATAAATACTAATAGCGAAGCAGGTTCGGAAAGAGCCGAACAATCGACCGGGCTTAATTGATGAGGCAACGAAAATTGCCGAAACTGGCGTCAGTATTAAGAATTCTCAATTGACATTTTTCGGACAATTAAGGTCCCTGCTTATGTATAAGTTTTCATTCATGTGCATTAACTACAGCATCAAAGCTCTTTAGCTCTTATTTCTCTGTCTGTCTGTCTGTCTGTCTGTCTGTCTGTGTCTCTGTCCCTCTCTCTCTCTCTCTCTCTCTCTCTCTCTCTCTCTCTCTCTCTATATATATATATATATATATATATATATATATATATATAAAGGGAGAGAGAGAGAGGGATAAATAGAAACGTATACATGCCACAGATCCTCCCCAAGCTAGACACTAATATTTAAGCATTGTCCAAGCGTAATTAAATTACGTTCGAAGAAAACCAAACAATACCAAAGTAAGCGATGTACACTATACTATGAATCTACAAGTACTTTCCTCTTTACAACTATGGTTTCGACACCTGGGCAGTACCTTTCACTCCGGCGGTGTCCACATCGTTAAAAAAAGAAAATGCTACCCGAGAATCCTTCAACTTTTCACTACAAGTAACAACGTATGAAAGAATATTCCCAAACAGTATCAGACTATAGTTAAAGCTCACTACATTTCAATTACTTCAACAGTTATGCAAGAATGAATATTAATATCCATATGATATTTATACAATGAACAAAGAACAGTTTCATACTAACGGACTTCATACTTGAATTCAGCGACCTGATTTGGTTAGATACTAATTTCCGGTTTATTACTAACATTAATGGTTTCTTCATTGGTACAAAGAACCAAGCATGCTACAAACTATCGGTTTCTCAACCGGATCTATTGCTCTACCGTGTAATGATAGATAAAATCTATTCTAATTACAACACTTTGATATTATATTCGTCTTCCTGTTTATATTGTTAATATGTCGTACTTATCGAATGGACAGCATTGCCATTTCTTCCTTAATTTACGTAAAGTATACTATATATGACGATTGATAAGTTAATGTTGAAAGGGTAAATTCATCTTTTTCTTCAGTTACCATATGTAACTAGATAAGGCTGAAGCATTTCTCTTAACCTCGTTCCTGAAGATAGATGTATAACTGAGGGAACGAATTTAAAATCTGTACTCATTTAAATGTAACAGTTTTATGTTACTACGCTACCCGTCTGCAGTTTTAATCCAGCTGTGTACGTCGATTCTTGTAATTGCACTTATAATTAGCAATATTATTCGAAATGGTTCTCCAAAATGAAATTTACCCGTTATAATGCTGTTAACAATTTCCATATAGTTGTAGGTAAATGTTGACGGTACTTTTGTCAAGAAATTTTTGACGCTTATAATCAATACGTAAGGAAGGACAAAATTTTCTAAGAGACAGGTTAGAGCACTTGCTACGTTTTCTATGTTTGTTTCATTGCTGCGCCTGTTTCAATAACAAATTCACTCTGGTATTTTATTGTAATACTTGGAAGTTTTATCAGAGGTTCCTTGTCCACTAATATATGTGTATTGTTTTACATTACAAACTGAATTTTAAATCTAATAGATTTGGTGTTGGGTGTGGGGGTTGTTAAAATACCTCCCTCTCTGTTTCTGTCTATATTTCTTTACGCACATGCCTATGGATATATATATATATATATATATATATATATATATATATATATATATATATATATATATATATATATATATATATATATATATATATATATACACATATACACACATACACACTCATGCATATATATACACGCATATAAGAATAATCATATATAATAAGCATATATTTACATATGTGCATGTATGTATATACGTGCATATACACAGATGTATATATGCACATACGAACACACAAACTCACACACACACACTCTCTCTCTGACACATACGCATGCACTCACGCTCGCAACACACACACACACACACACACACACACACACACACACACACACACACACACACACACACACACACACGCATATTTACAATGTGAAACCTAATAACTGAGCCACCTCGTGTATAGGCAAGAATTTCATTAAATTTCTTTACGCTACATGATTAAAATTAAGAAACAAGGTGAAGTAGCCAATTAGTTGACTGTTATAACAACGAGTATAATTCAATACATACGTTAATATGTACAACGACTTGGAGTTCAAGTGCTGCCGAACAAGAAATACAGCCAACCCGAGGATATAAACTCTCTTTAGTGAAAGAATCTCTATAATTTGTGAACGTCCAGCATCCCAAAGGACTAATATTAAGTTATGTTAAATAAGTAAATGTTACTAGATTGAAGTATATCGGGAACATGACTAATTAGTAATTCAAGAAATAATTAAATTATTTTGTGTTAGTACATGCATAATTTTGTGATGTTATATTTATATAGTTTATATAAAAATTAGCAGTTCAAATATTTATAAAAAGTGATATATCAACTCTTACCAGACGTGTCGATGGATATTCATGGCTATTCACGTGATTTTCAAAATAGCAGTATACAGTAATTTTTACCAAAAGAGGATCAAAGAACTCTACATCAATGATATTCACTTTCATTTGTTATCCTGGTAAATAATCTAATGATCAGTATATTATTTATACGAAGTGTTATGAAGACTGTTGGCAACTAAAATTTGATTTTGTTATTGCCTTTGGTTATTTCCTTAAACGAGGTCCACTAGCTTTGAAATGCAATCTCAAATGACACAATGGAAAATATAGAGCCATGTCTAGACACGGTCATGCCTATGTCAGGGCATGGTTGTATGTAATTCTCTTTGCAACTACATGGTTTAAGCTTCAAAGCCACTCTGTCGTACCTTGAGGTAATGTTTTCTACCATAGTCTCGTGTCACAATGAAATTTGAATAAGTTTTACTTGATGAAATTATGTGGAATCCTGTCGTATGGAGCATTCTTTTCGTTAGTGGTAGACTTAATCAGTCACCTACTTTAGCGCCATCACATGACTCTATTGTTTTTCATGGCGTTCACTCTGTTGCAAACATTTGAGCCAGGTTTCTAGTCTGCAGTTAATTTTCTTCTTTCCATTCATTAGTCTCAGGGCCTGGAAAAATCCTGCCATGAGCGCTTTATGTTGAAAATATCAGAGAACTACCTGCTATGAATTATTTATAATTTTGTTCATAAGGAGCAGAAAACAATAAAAATATAAAGTTCTTTGGGTAGTTTCGACATTGATTAACGAAACGTATAAACGGAACCTTACTGAAGATATTTTCTAGAGACGGAAATGATGAGATTTTATGGGTAAGACAATGATATTTGAGCTGTAAAACAATAAAGAGAATGTTTAGTAGTAAACTATGACAAAAAAATTATTGTTAAATCTATTGATTTCTATACGAAATTTTATGAAATAAAATGAAAATGTTGCCAAATTGATTTACTCAACAATATGTAGAGAATGATGAGTTAATAACATTTTAAATTTAATGCATCTCATGCAACCATCTTGTAAAAAGAGTCAGTTGTATGACCTTAAATGATCATAGATATGATCATTTAAATATGTAAATATTACTAGATTGAAGTATATCGGGAACATGACTAATTAGTAATTCAAGAAATAATTAAATTATTTTGTGTTAGTACATGCATAATTTTGTGATGTTATATTTATATAGTTTATTTAAAAATTAGCAGTTCAAATATTTATAAAAAGTCGTGATATATCAACTCTTACCAGACGTGTCGATGGATATTCATGGCTATTCACGTGATTTAGATATTTAGATATGTATCAATGGATGACTTACTGACCTCTCTTTTCAGAAAGCATGCAATTACCACAACAACCACAACTGGGTGAACTGAGAGAGAAAATATGGCACTGTTGAAAATGTAACGAACAACTATCAAACAATTTTGTTGTGCATATCATGTAACTGACAGGAAGTAATGGCATAATGAATCACTGGCGTTATGGATCAATTTAGACAAAATTAGCTTGAAGCTTAGATGAATTGCTGTATTGTAAAATAAACTTGTTCTCTTCGAACGCAAAAAATCCCCACCCTTGTAGTGCATTTGAAAACATCGCCTTACACTTCTTTCTATATTCATATTCCATCATATTTTACCTTTTGTCATTACGGCAGCATTATTAAAACATTATATCGAGGTAGCTTTTTCAATGATAACATCTTAAATAAATAAGTAACTGAATTTGTGCAGAACTGCCTTTTGGAAATATGCCACTTTTAATATAGAAGAACATTTTTCATGTTAAATGCAAGTTTAGTTTTTCAAGGTAAGCAAATTTAAATTGGGTTTAAACCATCAGAATATTGTTATAATGTGTCCATCAAAGATGTTTTTGAAGTAACAAAACTTTAGAGAGTTATCTGGTGTTGTGTCGACGCCCCCAGACGATGAAATAGGCTACCCCAATACGTAGATATAGAGGGAGAAGTCTAGACGTCGTAGTAGTTGAGTAGAGGTCATCCGAACATGCGATATAGCAGTAGCGACGAGGATTTCGTAGCTCACACAGCCACTGTGTAGTATTGCGATATAACATCTGGACAATGATAAATTTGCACATGACTCTCATTGAAATCGGACGATCATGGTTCTCATCTACAGTATTTTATTTTGGTGCTTTTCAAATCAAGATGTAAGATTACAAAACAGTGAAAATTAGATTAAATATATAAGTAAAGAACACATAAGGTAATGACCGAAGCTGAAAGCAAGGAAAGGACATTAAAGTAATCTATTTGAGGCAATATTAATCTATACAACTTACTCTCACGGATGTATTTCTCATTTGTTTCACTTAATACATTTTTAATTACATATTCTTCATCTCTCGCAACTATATATTCCTCGATTTTGTTGGTATGGCATCTATTCTATTTTTACATTTTTGCAGTGGTTCAGTAATTCTCTTTCAGAATTTTGATTGCATCATTTTTTCCCTTCTTATTGTCCTTATCTATTATTTGTTAGGTTTGTTTACAACACGCGTCTTTCGCTCTCTAATAATTTATAAAATGAATAAAATTAAATACTGGTAAATCTCTCTTTTAAAATATAGCAATTTTTTCTTTCTCATTTTGCTTTCTCATATTACGAATGTGATTGCTGAATATAGTTAAAGTATTGTAAAACAACCGTATGCTACTAATGAGCAAATTTGTGTACACACATGCATGCACACGCGCGCGCGTACACATACACACAGAGTCACTCACACGCACGTAAATATAAAGAGTATAAGTAACATACAAATGTGCACACGCTCTTAGGCACACGCTATTTGTATGCATTCGAAAATCTTGACACATCTATAACAATTCTCATGTATTATTTTGAGACGATTGTCATGTTCTCAAGTTTTTTTTAAAGAAATCTTTGTGCAAGATATATGTAAATAATGTATTGTTGAAGAAGAAATGACGTTTAAATTATGTTTAAATTGAATAGCAAAAACAAACAAAGTGTATTGAAGCATATTAGTCTTATAACAAAATACGAAAACTGAAGTTTGCATACAATAAAAACTGAAGTTTGCATACAATAAACTGTCCCCAAACATAAACTAGGTGAAGATATATCTATATTAAGCACTGTAATAGGTGAAATATGACCAAGCCTGATGGGAATTCATTAAAAAATTGTGAAATAGGTAACAAAGCCGCGATGACATCTTCAGTTGCGGTTTAACTTTCAATAAAATTTAATTTCATTTGAGAATGTGGGAGGAACATAGAAGGCAAATAGAATTGAGTGGAATAGCCAAGCTGTAGTTTATTAACTGTATAGGCTGTTTGCTGCATATTTGTAGATATAAATATTGTTCTCCATTTAGAAAGAAACTTTGGATGTTAAATATTATATTCATAAACATCTCGTAAAAAAGTAGAAGATGCAAATACAAAAGAAAATATTTTTGTGTGCTTGTTTTGTAAGATATTACACATTGAAAATAAATAAAACTGACAAGTTCTTTATTTATAAACTAGATGAATTTGATTACGTATAAAATTTCATGAAATATGGCTCCAAAGATGAGTGTTGAGATGCAGCACACAGACGAAAATTTTGATGTTAACACTTAGCTACCCCAATTTTCATCTAATATATTTTAGTAGGTGTTATATATCAGGTTTATAGCAATTTATCGGAGCTGATAAATTATTTGGAATTTATTTTCAAAGTGCCTATTAATATTTAGATCTAGAAAGGAAAACAGTATCCAGTAACTATTGGAAATACTCCCAGGCACTGTAAATTTGACACATTTGAGATGCTGCACTCAAGTTTTGCAAACTGATTCCCATGGGGAAATTGTGAACCGTCAGGTCCCCGAAAATTACACTTCTGAGGACGGAAGACGGCCAAACGAAATGTTTAGTACAGGAATTGTGGTGATAAAACACAGGAGAGAAATAAAAAAAAAGCAGGAATCGGGTACATTGAATGGGTTTGTATCGCGTTAAAGGTAGTACAAAGATAGCTGATTTAGAGGGATAGGAAGTCTAGAATTTTGGACTGTAGTATAAGTAGTGTGATTGCTTTAAAAGTCTTTCAGAGGTTGTTGAGTATGGAATTTAGCATTTTTGAATGTTTTAGATATGTCTTATGTGTAAGGACGACTGAATAAATTTTCTCGTCGTATGTAAAGTGTTTGAGTTTTCGCGCCATTCAAAGGAACTAGGTGGACCTGTTTCATTAGATAACGCTTATAGATGCAGGTTAAGTCTGGCAAGGAGTGTCTAAGTTGAGTGTGTAAAGCCTAGTGAAGAAATGTTTTGAAGTGCATGTAATTAAAAGCGACAGCAAGCAAATCGACGTTGATTAATCAAAGTGTAGAAAACATATCGCAACACTGGAGATATGTGTCAAAGCAGCGATACTCTTGTATATAAATAGGCAGAAGTCCATCTAAATAAACTTTAACTTGCTACTCTATTCTATTCTATTTTTGTTGCTGCTCTAACTACTCATGAAATAAGTTTAAATTTACTTCAAACTTAATCAGTAATTGAAGATTTCATCTCTGCTCCTTTTCTATTACCTTGTCAATTCTCACCATTTGTACTTTCGGTCAGATCTCATCTTTTTACCGTACTAGATATACATATCGTTTCATCCGTTTCATATTTAATGTCATTAAGAAGTAAAACAATAGGACTAAAATGAAAATGAGACTACTGAATAAATTAAACAAGCTGATAGCTGAAATTCCTGATATCAAAGCTGAAGAAACAACTTTTCAAAAAGTAAGTCGTTAAATCTGACTTGACAGACTTATATATCCAGAGAAATAGGAAGAAATAAAATATCTTTGGCGGATAAGCCTTTGAGAGAGCAAGTTCCATTTTTAAAGTAAAATACTCCCTCAACCTTAAAAGACAAATTTAAAATCAATGCGGAGTTGCAATAATTTTTCATGGTGTAGGAACGTGGAACCTGATAAAGAAAAGTAAGCTTGGAATAGCTTGGCATGCACATTAACGCATTATGCTTGGAATAATGAGATCGTAATTGGTAAATTGATTATTACACTAGATTCTAGATCTTATATAACATTGTATTATACAATATCACATTATTGGTTTAAATATTTAAGATGGCAGTATTAACAATTTTGAGATGATCGGGGCTTTCTTAATGTTACTGATTATCTTGTGTAAAATGTCACTGGTTTCAATTTCGATTGAATTTAAGGAACTTTTCACTTTCATCGGCAGATCGAGAAATTAAATTTTTGTAACTAAACACTCAAACTTCGGACACTGGTAGAATGTGTCATATAAAACATCTTTTACTCTTCGCGTTGAGAAAAGTTTCTATTTACGAAATTATTTCGTGTTAAAGTTGTCGTATTTCGGTAATTTCAACCAATCAATGACGTGTATTCAGCTAAATAAAATGACTGCTGTTGTTTGTCAACAACAACTATCGGCGGTGTATAGTGTCACTGTTATTTATGACATCGTTCGTGCGTTTGTACTGGTTTTAGCTTTCGGGTTTTAGGGTTAGGGTTAGGGTGTTAGGGTTAGGATTTTAGGGTTAGGGTTAGTTAGGGTTTTAGAGTTAGGGTTTTAGGGTTAGGGTTTTAGGGTTAGGGTTTTAGGGTTAGGTTTAGGGTTTTAGGGTTAGGGTTAGGGCTACGGAAAAAAGTGAAAAATGAAGAAATTGGAGGGGGAGGGGTAAGGGGGCCCAAAAATGTCAAAATTCCAATTTTTGGCAATTTTCCGGAATCTCCGTATCCGAAAAACTGGGTTTTTGGCAAAACAAATTAAAAAAAAAACAATGATTTCCGAGAAAATTGTGTGTGTGTGTGTGTGTGGGGGGATGTGCGGGAGGAAGTCATTCCGAAAATAGTAGCTGAAAAACAAGCAGTAGAAATGCACGAACGATTATGGTGGTGTCATGCAGTAAACGTGCTTCAGATACACTCGTTTATTCATATGAACGTAACTGAGATGAAATGTGTCATAAATAACAGTGTCAAACGAAATATACACCGCCGGAAGTTGTTGTTGACAAACAACAGCAGTAATTTTATTTAGCTGAATACTCGTCATTGATTGGTTGAAATTACCGAAATACGACAACTTTAACACGAAATAATTTCGTAAATAGAAAATTTTCTCAACAACGCTAAGAGTAAAAGATGTTTTATATGACACATTCTACCAGTGTCCGAAGTTTGAAAGTGTTTAGTTACAAAAAAATAATTTTTCGATCTGCCGATGATAGTGAAAAGATCCGAATTTAAATTGTACTTTCAAAAGCCTAGTTATGACCAAGTTTGAAACATCAGCATGTGTTTCAAATTAAGTACATTTCAAATTAAGTAAATGGCCTTTGTACTATATCAACAAATACAACACATTTCAAGTAAGGTATAGAATGATAATCTCTCTAGACTTTTATTTGGCAAAGAAAATACTTTGAAGAGTTTTAGATAGCTCTTATTTGTTCAATATGCAAACTGAAATGTGCAATGAAGATTAAGTAGATTTCAAAGGTATGTGTAATAAAAAAAAAATTAATCAAATTCATACTATTGAACAAATACTATTGAAATAGCATTTGCTTTCAGATTGATTGTCCTGAAGCTAAAAACATTAATTCGATTTAAATTCATGAATATATATTTAAATATATTCTAGTCACATATACATAATAATGAGAACCCCATTAAAGCTTGGAGAATCCATTTGCAGTAGGTGTAACAGAGTTGGAATATTCAATAGAACTATAAATGCATTCTTGTAAGCAGTTTATAGGTTTTCAGATCATGATTGACTTATTTTTTTGAGTTGAACGGATAGTTACATTATATTTGGCTTTAAATTTTGACACAAGGTCTGCAAGTTCGAACGAGGGTTAAGTCGATTACATCGACACGAAGTGTTCAACTGGTACTTATTTTATCGGCTCCGAGAGGAGGAAAAGTAAAGTCAATCTCGGCAGAATTTGAACTCAGAACGTAAAACGGACCAAATAGCACTAAGCATTTTGCCCCACGTGATCATGATTCTACTGCTTCGCTGTCTTAGAGCTATATTATATATTGATTTTAAATTGTAGTACCGAGCCAGTAATTTTGAGGGAGAGGGGTAAGACGATTTTGTATAACAATAAGAATATATTTGGTATTGAAAAGAAACCTTATATGCACATACGTTTATATCACTCAGTATACAGATACAGTATATCAATAAACCGAAACACGGTCAGAATTAGTTCAGAATAAATATGTCGATGCTCAAGAAGCATGAAAAATGCATACTCATCTCTGAATATTATAACTACGGCGATATTATGCAACAGAAGATAATGATATTTTAAAGTTTGAATATAAGTTTATAAATTAACAGATCAGATAACATAGGTCATATGAATAACGATTCCGGTCTCGCGTTTAAGTACTCACTCATGCTGAAGGTGTATTCATAGAATAATCTTATAAGAAAGTCTATTGAGAATATGAGTGCAATTTGTTTTCATTAAAATACATTTGGTTTTTGCTATATTAGAGTTGCTTTATTAAATTTGCAAATATATCATCAAAAACCTCTTGCATTCTGTGCATATAGAGCTCTAGCATATTCTACCTGATTTTATTAACCAGGGAAAGTTGACCGCCGCAGAATTTGGATGCAAGACATAAAGGACAGTAACTGATACGGAACAGTTTGACTGATACTCTAACATTTCTTGAAGAAAAGTAGGCCATTCCACAGTGGTAAGATCAATTGAAATATTGGTTTCAAATTTTGACACAAGGCCAGTAATTTCAGGGAAAGGGGTAAGTCGATTACATCGACCCCAGTGATCGACTGGTACTTATTTTATCGATCCCGAAAGGATGAAAGACAAAACTCGAACTCAGAAGGTGAAGACGGACGAAATTCCGCTAAGCCTTTTTCCCAGCGGGCTAACGATTCTGCAACAGAAGAAATATTGGCATTCATTTTTAAGAATGACAAGAAACATTAATTCAAGTTCATTAAATTCATTTTGTGGGGTGATACCTGTTTGAAAACTTTGCTAGAAACGCATCCATTTTGCAAGAAAATAATTATACAAAGTGATAAGCACAGATAATATGTGGGAGACACGGTCAAGTTGGTTTCAGTGATGAAGGTATACAAATCTGCTGAATAAGCAGAGAGGGAGAGAGAGAGGGGGAGGAGAAAAGCGATAGTGTGAGAGAGAAGGGAAGAGGGAGAGAGAGAGAGCATCAGAGAGGGTGATAGAGGAAACACCGTGTCAGAGAACCAGCGGATGTGGTATGTTGGTAACTGGTCTTTTTTGAATGTGGTCCTGGATATTTGTGCGCTTATTGACATCTTACCAAATGTGTAAATATTCCAGCATCGTCCTTTCGGATGCTGTTTTTATAATATACTAGCAGAAATACACGGCGTTGCCCGGGTTAAAGAGAATAATGAAATCTAAAAACGCCGTCTAGACTACGCAACCCTCAACTGTTAGTAGCTACAATACCATATTTCTACATTAATAACTCTCCAATCCATGCCAGCATGGAACATAGACATTAAGTGGAATGCTAGAAGAAAGTTTTCAACTCATATGTATATAAAGTAAATACACGTAATTCAGAAACACGTTTTGTGTATTTTATTTCGTAACCAAACAAACAGGTACAGATTATAAATAATGAAAGGCCAATTTTGGTGATTCATTTCACAGAGGTAGTAGGGAGACAATGCGATGATAAATCTGAGGTTGGATCTTGAAAGTTTGGATGAATGCTGCTTCAGTTAAATCTCTTGTGGTTCCAAATGATGTCATCTGTAGTACAGTGTCGTATTGTCTAATTTTGTTTTGCAAATGTTAGGAATCTTGGTCAGTTGATGATAACAGTTTCTTCAATAGCTCTGGAGGTTGGGGATTGTGGAATTGTTGGGAATGTTTTTAACTTTGGTGTTATATGTATTGCTTGAATTTCTTTGACATATGAAATATATGTATTTTCACTGGGTTTGTAAAAGAGAGTTGTGTAGTTCTCGAGTTTTAGGGATTCACACAGACACACATTCTCATCTTTATATATAGAGATATATATACACACACACACGCACCCAAACACACGTATATATATGTATATCAATATAAATATATGAAAATCAATGAAATTTCGTAAAAGAAGGTGATCATGTACATACTTTCTTGCTGTTGTGATTATAACACATCGTTGTAAACAATGTTCCTTGTTTTCCCTTGTGGAGCATATGCAAATAGGTTTTTTTTGCTGCCCACTTTTGAGCAGCCAACATACAGTTGTCCATGTGAGAAGCAGGGCTCTTCCAAGAGAAGACCAGCTACAGACAGTGCTCATCTGTTATGTTCGGGTTAAAATTTCATCAACATCAAAAATATATGAATTTTCATGGGAGTTATAGCCGTTATGCATAGAATATAATTTCCAAATTGCAGACAAAATTTACAATCGATAAATGTCTTAGAACAACCAATCTCTCATCTGGGAAGGCCTTGAAATCAATGTTACCAACTGGGGACTATGTGTGTCGCAGTGATAATAAAAAGACTCAAAGGAGGTCTGCAACGAAATAATTTTACTCAACACTTTGCAAGTGAATCAGTGGAGGCAAAGATGCGTCTCATTTACTTGACAATTTATGCACCACATTTCAGAAATCACAATGTAAGTATATCTGAAAGGGTAGTCTTACACTGTTGTACCGTTGAATTACAAATAATGCTCATTTGTTATGTTCGGGTTAAAATTTCATCAACATCAAAAATATATGAATTTTCATGGGAGTTATGGCCGTTATGCATAGAATATAATTTCCAAATTTCATAAAGATCCATTCAGTACTTTTGACGTAGTTTTGGATAAGAAAACAAATGACTAATGTGTGTGTTTGTGCGCATGTGTATGTGTGTGATGGGTGTATATATGTATAGATATCTGTATGCATGTATATATATGTATATATGTGTACATATTACATGTACATCTATCTATCTATCTATATATATATATATATATATACATCTACACATATGTATACATATACATGTATGCATATAGATCTATATCTATACCTATACATATACGTGTACATATACATCTATATGTATACATATACATCGCTCTCTCTCTCTCTTTCCTCTCTCTCTCTCTTCTCTCTCTCTCTCTATCTCTCTTCTCTCTCTCTCTCTTTCTCTCTCTCTCTCTTTCTCTCTCTCTCTCTTTCTCCTCTCTCTCTCTTTCTCCTCTCTCTCTCTTTCTCTCTCTCTCTCTTTCTCTCTCTCTATCTCTATTTCTCTCTCTCTCTCTTTCTCTCTCTCTCTCTCTCTCTCTCCCTCTCTCTCTCTCTCTCTCTCTCTCTTTCTCTCTCTCTCTCTCTCTCTTTCTCTCTCTCTGAAAGTATCTGTCATTACAGTATCGAAATGTAATTGTTTCAGTTAGTGGAATAGTTTCATTTTTAAAGTGAAAGTATTTGACATGAGTGTTTTTGTTTCACTTTTGACACGTAATACTTAAATAGCGGAGGAGATATTACGTTGCCGTGGGCTCGAACTCTGCAAGAAGTTAAAAACATTTTTTGACTAAAACACACCTGGAACCCTAAGTAAGGCATCTGTAAAATTTGAATGAAATTGGTTGCGTAGTTCTCGAGTTTTAGGGATTCACACACACACAGAGACAGAGAGACAGACAGACAGACAGACACACATTCTCATTTTTATATATATAGATTAATTGCGATATGAGAACTTGTGGGTGTTGCATAGAACTGTCTTTATATATCTAGTAATTATGCATTTGTTCTTTAGAAAGTAAGTGCTCTGGAATTTCCTTCTTGCCCATGTTTTTGTCTTTAAATACCATTGACTTGAAATTCCTAAAGAAGAACAATAACCACGTCAATTTTAATGAAATCAGAAAGCTAGCGAAATCTATGGGCCCAGCGCCTTATCTCGACAAATCAAAAAGAGAAAAAAGAAAGTCTTTGCTGAGAATGTAATTTCCTAAATACCGTATTGGTTACTGAGAAGGGAGACAAAATCAGTGTTATATTCATCGTCCTTATAATATTGAAAGTTAGGTTTATAGGAGAAAGGGCCAGAAAGTTTAACTTCATGGCCATGGTGTACACTATGAGAGATTTTATAGATTGGCACATAGTCAGTTTGAGAGCAATGAAATGGATACCAATCATCAAGCATGTGATACAAGGATTGGAAACGAGACAGGCGGAGCACATAAAAGGGAGTATACTTGATAAGTTTAGACATGTGCGTCTTTAAGTAATGTAGATGTTGATGCGAAACAAGCAACAGGAGTGAAGAAATCCACTTGAAATTTTGGAGTCGTATAAAGTTACAGATCTGACATTCGTTTGGTGCTGTAAGCACTATACGCTTATACTGGTTTACAATCATGTTCATAATTATATAAGATGATTGGTGCACATATACGCATGATATATTAAATGAGTGTTTTTATGTGGTGTATACTAAAGTGCCGGTTCATGGTTACATATACAAACTTATTCATATTTTCGCAAATCTCATTCAAACGAATATTTTATCCTTACTGACTTATATATACCGAAATAAGGAACATTTGGAATAAGAATTTGAGTTCATACTCCCGATTTGGTTTAAATTAAGAGATGATCAACATCATCAATCTATCCTAAATCAGCGACAAAAGATGAACTTTGGCCACATCGTGGTATCTCAAAAAGTATTTCACAATCAAGACGAGTAAAGGAAGATCAACTAGGACAGCTAAAACTACAACAACAATAAAAACAACAAAAGAACAATATCAACAAAAATATTTTGTTGAACTTTGTTTGAAAAGAGTATTATAATGAAGTGTGACAAAAAGATGGCACTGGGAGTTATCTCATAAATTATTATACAAAAATTGAGACCGTCTAAAAAATACTTTTGAAATCGAGTTCATTTGCACCTAGTTCTGGTTTCCAATTCAGAAAAGTTGAACGAGGAAAGGAACTATGGCTCAAACAATTGTTTACCAGTGAAAGTATACGGTTACTTCAAGATGATTGAAGAGATTGGAAGTAATTAGCTGCCGAAAGATGAAATAACTGCTTGACTGAGGTACCGATAACAATGTTACGTGAAGAAACAAGTAGATACAAAATGGAAACCCCTGAAGACAGAAGTGTCAAAAAAGCCCATAGTTTATTTACTAACCATCCGAAAATGTATCAGGGACGCTAATCATAACATATGAGCATGCTATGATGTAGTAATGTGTGGAAAATATTACGCTTGAAGAATATGGCAAAAGTAGCAGGATTAGTTGTATTCTAGTAAGAAGATAAAAATCACTTGAGCTACAGAAGAATAAAGTCCATAATTTTATGATTGTGAGCAAGATGAACGTATAACCATAAAGATTTAAGCGAAATCGAAACTCAAGCCAAAATTAATCAAAATATATAAGTCCATAAATTAAAGTGAAGTTCCACTGAATTTTCCCCACCAAAAGAACTGTGAATGGATAATTACTATAAGGAAGAAATAATAGGGACATGCTCTGTTAAGAGGGAAGCAAATGATGGATGATACAACTTTTGAGAGGTAAAATGTGGAAAGGGAAAAATCAGAATTAAAAAAGGAAACCCAGAAAAACCATTATTAAAGGAGAAGCGGAAAAGATGTGCGGTGAGCTAGTAGATTCGTTAGCACGTCGGGCAAAATGTTTAGCGGAGCTCAAATTCCGCCGAGGTCGACTTTGCCTTTCCTCCTTTCGGGGTCAATAAAATAAGTATTAGTTGATCACTGACGTCGATGTAATCGACTTACCCATTCCTCCGAAATTACTGGCCTTGTGTCAAAATTTGAAACCGATATTTATCAGAGTTCCTTTGGTGCATAGAAAGAAACCTGGTGGAATCTGAAAAACGTAAAACATTCCTGAGGAGTTAAAGTCTAGGAATTATAAAATGGAAACTATTCTGTAACAGCTTCGATGAATTGTAAAACTTTCATTTAGACTTGGGAAACGTGTTGCACGATTAATATATAGAAACAAATGGTAGAGGCAAGAGCGTCGATGTAATTTAAAGAAACATTTCATTTATGCTATCTTATGTAAAATATTTGTAGGTTAATGCTTATATCATTGCAATAGTTTGAACAAAGTTAAAGAAAAAAAAGTAAAAATTTTAAAGAATGCAGAAAAGAAAATCACTTCTAGAAGATTAGATTGTATGCCGTGTCTGTCCGGACAGATATAGTGTACAATCTGCAGATTAATAAACATAAAAACAATCTAAAGTAACTATTATAACAAGTAACAGACTTTCTTATAAAAGGTTTACTATTAAATATGAACGTGGATTAAGATACACTATGAAATTCAACATCACATTTTATTAATACCTATCGATATAAATGTTCTGAATTTCCTACTCTCTGCTTGTATTTCCTGAACCATCTTATCCCATTACAGGATGTGAATTAAGAAATTTTATTAGCAGTTTGACATTTGGAAAAATCCCTAGAATATGTTTACATTCATTCTTGTTGATAGCTGTCATTTAACTTGCCAGATAAAACTAGACTTAAACACCTTTTCGAAAAGCCTGGAAAAAATGTCTAATTGTTCTTGAACAGAGTAAAGAAATCCTGAAATCTTGTAGTTTGCATCTTCTACATTAAATTTTATCTGCGCATTAAATTTTATGCGCGCTGTGATTATAGCTGGAACGAACGAAAAGAGTTTCAAGTACTGAAGTGTGTCAGGGTATATCTGGAAATATTCTTCTTGTCACAATTACAGTTTATGGAAATATAAGCGGGTAATGTATATTATCTATGGTTGTCTGTGGTGACAAAAAAAGATCGTTGTCCTTTTTACCACAACAGACTTCTTTACAAATGTCTTTTCTCTGACAGTGTTTCAATGGCTGATATGGCCACTGCAATATAACTCTGTGTCTGTTTTATCTACTGTATCTGTTGCTTTCTTTTCGTTATATTTAGTAATCTTACAAAAACTTTAACCCAAATATAGAATGAAAGTGCTTTTGTTTTGATAGCTTAGTTAAAGAGCATTATACATTTCTCCGTATACCGCATATCATCCGCATTCACTCATCATTTTAAAACTCTTTATTGTGGGACATGCTGACGTAATACCGGTTTTAAATGCAGAAAGATTTTATAGGAGTATCTGACAAATATAGCAAATAGACTAAGCAGTTATGTCGTTCTGTAACCGAGTGATTGTAGTTGTTGTTATTTATTTTCTTTGCCATTTATGATCGTGTTCATTTAGTTGTTTGAGACAAAAGGTCCCTCATAGAAAAATTAAACATTTTAAGATAAATGATTACCAATAAATTAAGTAAAATGATCAGATCGTATAATCTTGAATATTCTTCTTGAATATACAACTAACAACATAAAGTATACAATTATTAATTCAAAAGTATTATAGGCACTTGAAAACAATAAATGGAGTTCAGTTACCTGAAAGAAGACATAAATAAATTATTCCCAACAATTTAGAGAAAAAGAAAGTGCAACACAATCCTTGATAACCAGAATTTCTGAGAAGCTACAAAATAAAATAAAAAATAAGGAACATTTAGAATTAATGTGAAAGAATTCCCCCAAAATGGAACGTAAAAATATTTTCAGAAATAGAAACATTACGTCCAGTTATCAGGTAAAGAATATAAAATGTACAGTGTGGGTTTTTAATCTAATTGCTAAGCATTTGGTTATACGCATTAGTAGTTAACTTGTTCAATATACAATCATTTTAGTAGTTCAAAATCTTTTTGTAGATAAACTGATAGTAGATAAACTGTCTGACTTGTAACAATTTAATTTGAAATTTAATACTGATTATGCAAATGCCTTACCAAAGTAGAAAATAAGTTTTATAGTATATGATAATGGAGGTGTGTTAGTAAACTATTAACGAAACTGGTTCTATATTGTAGTACGTTTTCATTGCATAAAACCAAAACATCATTTTGAAAAGAATGAAGATAGTCAGTAAAGAAGAAACATTCAGAAAGCATTAAATATTGGAAACTGTCAAAACAAATGTAGATCTGTCTGAACGGATTCAAGTGTTATCAAGTGCTAGTACATGATTTGCCATGCAAATAGATTGCATGTGAATAACTTCAAAGCAACCACGATAAAATTTTTTATTAGTGCCGTTTGCTGAACATCAACGTGTTAAAGAATATTGTATTTAGTAAAGCTTGTATTCTGTTGACTTTTATAGTAAAATGTTGGTCTTTGAACAACGTTTTTACAACCACTTTACATATTATCTCTTAAAGAAACACCATAGTTTCAATACGATAGACGCCTTACACTTAACTAAGTAACTTTGTTTTCAAGTAGAAACTTCATCTATTTAAATAATCAAGTTTAGCAAAAGTCGTGTAGATCTATAGTACGTAAATTTACAATAAATATTAATATATTTAATTGTTGGCGAACTCTCGAGCTGACGGCGAATATGTTTATGCTTTAAACCAAACGAAGGAAGGAGCTCCAGTTTGATATTAAGTATTCGATTGAAGAGTTAGCTTGATTACCAGTGTGGCAAGAGAAAATAGATAATATTGAGAGGAGTACCATTTAAGAAAACACATACACACACACGCACACACACGCGCACACTCACACACACACACTCACACACACACACACACTTTGAGACATCATTGTGTAATCTCTTCGATCAAAGTTACTCTCGACCAATGAATCTGAACGAGAGTCGTAGATCTTGTTTATAAGTGATCAGCAAGCAAGTCATTTACTGTTGCATGCTGATGTCTTCCAAAGCGATAATAAGTCATGGGAACACGCAAAATAGCAAGAATCTAAACATTAATGTAGCTATTCATTTTTAGTATGTTCTAAGAGATTCGATTGTGAATATCTGATCACTGTTGTTTTACGTCTTTGGAGAAGATCTCCGATTAGGCAATGTATGCTCATGACACACACGATTCATTGACATAAGAGAACTTTGAGCAAGTGCAGTGTTTTGACGTCGTGGTAAATCTTGAAAAGGAGGAGATGTTCTCGAAAGACGAAATACAACAACAATAGGTATATTCTCGTTCGAATTTACGACAACCTATTATGAACGTATTATGAATGGATACGTTATTGTTTGGAGTTTCGCTGTTTTGCGTGTACCCAATGACTTATTATCTTATAATTGTCTTATAATTCTACTTGTGTTATTACAGTTTTGATTTTTGTTCCGCCATACTTATGTAATTTACGCTACCAAAGAAGACAGCTCAGTTCCGTGTTCGTTTGTCGTGCTTAAATTACGAAGAGAGACGTTTATCGCTTATGTTGATCGTGCAAAGTGGTGAGGACAACTTAATTCATGCACGATATTTCGTTATATATATATATATATATATATATATATATATATATATATGATGTGTACGTATGTACACACGCACAAATACACACACAGATACACAGAGGCACACACGCACACACACAAAAACGCGCACACACACACACACTCACACACACACACACACACACACACACACACACACTCACAATGAAGCTGATATCCCTCATCGATAAAGGTTGCACATTAGACTGTAAAAATCAAAGATTTTCTATTATTTCTTGCTGTCTTCATTTTAGTAGAAGTCAAAGGTTTAGTCAATCAGCAACATTGTTGCAAGAATAAAACAGCACCGATAAAGCTAATCACGATTGCAGTATTATGTGGTTGGAGACTAAGATCTCATCAGACGCACTTCAACTACAGTAGAATTTTTCTGTCTGAAACCAATATCCAACCAAGGACAGCTGTACGTCACATTCACAAGGGCTCCTATGTTTTCAGATGTCCTGGTTAGAAAAGTGGAAAGTGATATGCAGGGAAAAGAGTGACGAAAAACTTAAGAAATAATGTTGTATGCTGAGAGGTCATTAAAGCTTGATAATTGTATTTTCATTCGAATCTAGTTATGTGTGTGTGTGTGTGTGTGTGTGTGTGTGTGTGTGTGTGTGTGTTTGTGTGTGTGTGTGTACGTGTGCGTGTGTATGTATATTTATAGTTAGAAATTGAATAAAGGACCGCATGTTTCGGACATTGACAGTAATCAAACGCTAACGTACGAAACGCTTGGCTCTTGAGTCGCTTTTTAACTTCTGTCGATTGAGAAAAAATAAACACACACGTGCATGTCTGTATGCGTATGGGTGCGTGTGTGTCTGTATGTGTGCGTGTGCGCGTGTATGCCTGTGTGCGTATGCCTGTGTGCATGTGTATTAGTGTGTGTGTTTGACCTCTGCAAACATAGAAAAGAGGACATTAAAAATGACTAGTTTATTAAAATATCTGAATTCCACGTAATATATAAATTTTCAGATATTCACTAAAAATGCGCTTATTGAAAAAAATTTATATGTATACAGGAATGTGTT